>NW_019386472.1:23888-47751 GCF_000671375.1 Centruroides sculpturatus | reverse complement strand
TTTGACAAACTACTGTGTATTTAAATGATGGAAATAATTTAAACGGCTATGTAAAGATGTTAAAGTAGGCAATAATTTCTAAGTACTGTATTATCTCGGTAATTTTTAAATTGTTGTGACAACTCTGACCTACTTTAATATGTGCAGAGAAAGGGGCTTAGCTGGTCATCACGTGTCGAGCCACTTCCGATTGTGATTTGACCAATGAAAATCTCCGGCTGATTAATACGACAAAATCTTTGTTTACAGTAGGTGCCAAGTTATAATAAATAGACTATAGAGCACAGGTTCTCAAATTTATTTCGACCACCACCTACTTTGAGTTTAAAAAATTCTAGTGCCCCCATATTTTCATATTTTTTAACGTACCTTTTTACATTACCATCTGTTGCATATCTTAAAAACAGTTATTGCAAATAGAATGTTTAAACGTGCATTATTATATGGATAGGATAGATAGGATAGATATATTTCTATGCATTATTATATATATTTATATGCATTATTATATGGCTAGGATAGATAGGATAGATAGGATAGATATATTTCTTCTCATTGAAACATTTTTTGATCTCAGAAATAGGATATGGGTCACCTATATCCTATTTCTGAGATCAAAGAATGTTTCAATGAGAAGAAATAAAACTCATATTTAATCACCGAGCCTTCTACTGCCTTCTGAAAGCTTCCATCGCCCACAAGGGGACATTATCGCCCTCTTTGAGAAAGGATGAACTAGAGGATGGGGACTTAACTGTCTACCTATAGCAAAATTATTTGTATCTGATTATTAGTTAGCCTTAATAAATCGTGATAAAATATCTAGCAGATTGTTTAGTAGGTTATTACAAACATATCAGCTTGTTATTACAGACAACATACAGTAGAGCATCGATTATCCGACTCAATTGGGGACTCAGGTTGGTCGGATAACTGAAAAATCGGATAACTGAAAAAAATACATTATTAGTATAGTATATTAGTATATCCCATGTAATTAGTATATTAGTTAGTATATCGCTATTAACCAACTTCGCATTGAATTTTCATCGATGTTAAGCCTAACAAATTTAAAAAAATAATAATAATCGTTGCTATCATATCGTTAAAAATTATTTTAAAATTATTTTATTGCTCACAAAACAAACAACCACTCATAATTAGAAAATTAAGTCTCGTTTAAATACTGGCCGCCCTTTAATGGTCAAGCCGTGTTGCCAGCTAAAACACGCAAAAATTTAACAAAAATAATATTAAAGTAGCCAAGACATAGCCAAATATTGTAGTGCCACATCACTAGCGGACATTTGAAATTTGCCGACTAGAATGGTCGGTTAACCGATGTGACGGTTAATCGGGGGTCGGATAATCGATGCTCTACTGCAGGAGTGTCCAACCCGCGGCCCAAGGCAAGTTCCAATGCGGCCCAATAAACATGTAAACAAAACTGACAAATTTTTAAATTATTTATTTATTTCTACGGCATAAACCTCAAAAAAGAAGTTTCACAAAGCCGTAAACCTTTATACATGTTTTATTTTTTAATAGAAAGGAAGTATTTTCAAATATTTGTAGTGTGTGAATGAGGAAGGAATACTAAATAAACCTGGAGTAGTGACTCAAAGGACTATAGCCCAAAATTCGGGGAAAGGAGAGAAAGGCCAAAAAAAAAAAAAGAAGTGAGAAAGGTTGGAAAATTACGGATCAATATTTGTGTGAGGGTCGTGAAAAGCGAGTCGGAAATATGAATAATTACGAGACTTTTAAGTCGGAGTTTCGAAGATCGAATCGGGTTGAGGGGATGTGTTAGTGACAGAACCCAGATGAGACGAAAACTTTCTCGAATTGTAAAACAAACGCGACGCGACGATAAATAACAGGGGGGGAATGTCGACAGAGAGAGTGAGCTTTGTCGAGATGCGCGCGAACAAATATCGGGTCGAAGCAAGCGGGAGAAAGGGGAGTCTAAGAACAAAAGGGACATCTGTTAAGTAAGAACGTGGTAGGGGATAAATGGCCACAAGAGCATCTGGTGGACCGTTTAGGTTCAAAGATGACAGAGAAAAGGGCCATAACAGAGTAAAATACGAGAGCGAATGTTAAAAGGCCGTCATCATCTCTCCGACCTTTTCCTGACCTGGATCGGTCTCGGGTTTCGCCTAGAAACAAAACGAGTGACCAATCGGGGTAAGGGAGAGGGTGAACGGGACCAATCAAGAGGATGAGATTGGGGGAAAATCTTATAAAACCATGGGTCTCAAGGACAAAGAGTGGATTGACAGCCGAGTCTCAGCCGTGCACCGGACCCAAAAATCCAGGACGCCACCACATTCGAGCTCTGTCGCATCCTTGGAGGAAAGGAGACAAGACATCGTACGCCAGGTTGACCGGACATTGTACGCAAGATGTAGAAGATACCGCCCACAAGATTTTCCGGACACCGCCCGCAGACCTTTAGTCTCTACCTCGTTCAAGCCCCGGGCATATCCGAAGTGGCATATCAGCTGGCCAACGTAGTAATTCTTGTTCTTCCCATTGTGTAAGTTAATCTAATGTCAAAATAAATGGTTTTCGTGTACGACACTTGTCATCTCTGTCTCCTACCGCCGCCACCCACATACGGTTTGACCCTAGGTTTTCCTGACGCACAATTAACGTATTGCCCCCAAAATCGGTGACCTTACATTTGCGTAACAGAAGGTCTATTTAACCTTTCTCACTTATTTATATCTTGACTTTTCTCTCCATTCCCCGAATTTGGGTCTATAATCCTCTGACTCCCAACTCTAGCTTTATTTAATATTCCTTTTAGCGTTGCAAGATTTGTCTACTTTGCGCCAAATTTAGGTACCCTTTTTTAGTTTGGTGTAAAAAAATATCATTTGGCGCATTGGCTACATTTTGGGCTACATATTATTTATAAATATATTAGTTGAATAAAAATGTACTTTAAAATGGTGTTTCGTTGTTTTATTAATTAAAGACCCAAATAAAACAAATATTTGTGTTTTTCAAATAAATTTTTGTTTGACTTCTTTATAATAAATAAAATTTCTAAGTAGAAATTAAAAGTGTCTGTAGAAGTAATTTTTTAAAATATCCTTTTTCGTGATAAAGTTTTAATACTTATTACTATAATCTAGACATGTAAATTCTTAAATATATTTGTATATTTAAAAATTGGGTCACAATATATTTGTGGCCCAGAACTCCATGACTTCTTCCAATGTGGCCCAGAGAAACCAAACGGTTGGACACCCCTGCTCTACTGTATTAGTTTCTCTGACAGAGATGCTAAACAACGTAACGAGTCATTTTTGTTAAAGATAACAAAACCGGAAAAGGATGCAATATAAAAATGCAATAACAGAAATCGTTTGGGTTAAACGGACCACACGTAAACATGCCTGTAGATAGATAAAGTAGCGCAAACTAGCATCATTTGAACGTCTTTTGATGGAAAATACTACAAAGTAAAAAGTTTCTCATTGTTTTTTTGTAAAATTAATTAAGGTGAAGTGCCTTCTATGTGGCTTACAGAATTGTGTTCGTTCTCAAAATCTGTTTGATTGATTTGCCATTTTCCATTAATTGCAATGAGGAATCCAAAAATGTAATAAAAATGGGGGGGTCCTTGACTTCATTTTTGAGATATAAGGTCATAGCACAAGTGCGCGCGACAAATCGCTATCGCAGGAAATCGCGTGATATTCCATGGTTGGTAGAATGTCTTCTATGGGCTTATAGAATTGAGTTCGTTCTCAAAATTGAATGGGCCGATTTTGATAAAACTTTGCCATTTTATGTTAATTGCGTTGAGTAATCCAAAAATGTAATGAGGGTACTGTTCATTTAAATGTAAAAAATAGGGGTCCATGACTTCGTTTACGATATACAGAGGCATTAAAGTGACAATGTTTGTGCTCCCTGGTATTCCGTTAGCCTGTGCGCGGCTAACGGAATTTAGGCCTATGGGTCCAAAATCATAACATCATTGCATGCACCTAACCGAAAATAGGCACCGAAACGAACAAAATCACCTTTCTGTCTGCAAGTGGTAATATATATACACCTGAAGATGTCTGTTATATATAGATGAAAACATTAGTAAAAATTAGTAATTTGAGGTATGCTCATGTAGGTGTTTTGGAAAGTTATTGAAATTATATAACCTTGACCCTGAAAATCATTAATATGAATTTTTCATAAAGTGAACTAACTGTTGGTCACCTAGCAATTCATATTAATGAGAGTTGACTGTGTTTCTTAAAAAATTGCAACCTTTTTCATTTGAGTAGGAATTAAGCATGGCTTTTTTTATTGCTATTCTGCCATATAGGTTTTTCATGTAATTGATTTATGATTGTGTTTTAATTGTAGACCTTTTTCATGGCCAAACACATCAGATTTAATTTCTCTTGCAAATTTTTTAGGATCTTTAGTTGCTGCTTTTACAATCAATTTGTCTTTATGAGTAGATTTCATCTTTCATTGTTTTATTCTTTGATCTTCAACAGATTCATTTTCTTTGTATTTAATTTTTTAAACGCCACCTTCAGCAGATAAATTATGCTGTTTAGCAAATGCACAAAATGATCACAGTTGTTCATAACTATTCACAACTTCCATTTTCAGAACAGAAGATAATTCATTCCATAGAACTGTTGTTACTTTGTAAAATGTCATTAGATTGTGTAAACTGTATAATAATTTGTATATGTCAATTTATGCACGTTTTTTTTGTTTTTTAGAATGTCAACAAAATATTTTTGGCTTGCAATGTTTTTCAATTTTAAAAATTCAAAAAAATTTATATAAAATGGTAAATAAATACATAAGTATATACTATGCATGTATCTATAGCCTAAAGTCACAAGAAAAATATATTTTCAGTTTAACATTAACCAATAGAAAGCATATATAATATCATATTCTGAATACTAAATATATGATATCAAATTATTTTAAAAAACCAAAACAAATTTACCTGGGAATTCCTACATTTGTCAAGTTGTTAGATTTGAGAAGTACAAGCTTATGCTTCTTTATCAATAGAAATGAAAAGTAAGATAAAATTTTTTTTGTATAGCATTTCTTTAGACTATTTAGCAGTATTTACTTCTTTTAATCCTAGATGTAAGAACTTATACAATAATACATGATGATACTTATTTTTTTGTCCTTCCTAGGCTACCATATCTGCGTGATCTGACAACTATTTCATTCCAATATCTATTTTTCTATTGTTGCCAGTATCTGTTGACATATTTAACAAATCAGTAATTTTGTCACAGTTCTTTCTCAAAAGAACAAATTCTTTACTACAGTTGCATTGTAAATGTAAATGTATATTTGTATAGAATCACTATGAAACAAAACAGTTTTATCTGATCCAAAATCCAAATACAGTTGAATGCTGAGTCCATTAGGCCTTCTAATAAATAGGATTTTCTATCAATAGGTAATGTGTGTTTGTAGGAATTAAATAGGCTTAGACCTATTATTTAGAACTGCTTATAATTGAAAGTAGAATAGAATAATTCTGTTTTTACAAATAATCATTTCTGCAACTTGTTTCAACTCGATTGAAATTCATTCACAATGGCATTAGCACACATTTCACATTAGTCACAAGCTTTATCCATTTCATAAGTGCTAAGCCAGCAAAAAGTGAATGTAAACAAAACTGTAATTTTGCTATTATCAGCTATTTATCAGTCTAAATTTAATAATAATTGTAGTGTGAAAACTCTTACATACCTGTATAAATGATTGCTTCAGGAAGCCTAAAATCAAATTGTCTATTTAAATTGCCTAAAGTCAAATTTCAGTTTTCTTGACAACAGAAAGAACATCTAAAGTTTTATTTTATTTAGCATGCTTTAGATTTGCTGCTCATAATAAAGTCTAGCTAGCCTACCATCATTGCCTGCCAAAAAAATAAATTAAAAAATTCTATTTAATAAAAAAATAAAAAAATCAGTTAACTACTTATGCATATGATATTTTCTAAAACAGGTAACTTTTATCAATAACAATACTCACAAAAATATTTTCTGTAGTTTATTTTGATATTATATATAGCTATATAGCCTAATATATATATATATTTTTTTTTAATTTTAGGAATTCAATTCGCAATGGCATGTGGCCAACATCTCTGTCAAATCTCACTATTGCCTGTACAGTTTTATTATTTCTTATGTTAACAGAACCAGGTTTCACATATTCTATAAATTCTTGGCTTTGGAAATTAAGTTATATTTTGCACATTCCACAAAGTAAGTATACTTTGTATAAATGTAAATAATGAATTTTATTTTATTTTACAAAATTAATGAGCACCATTTCATTAGTAACTATTTGTTTTAATAATGATGAATTTTATTCATTAATTTTATACAGAATAATAATAATATCAATATTTTTAAATGAATGTTTTTTATTTTACAAATAAATTCTGTAAGACCCACAAATAACTAGAAATATCAGAATTGCAAGTCATCTGACATTCTTATTGCTATCCAAAAACCATTTTTGATCCATTAGATAATTAAAAAACATATAAACAATTTCACAATAAATAATAATATCTTGTAAAAATTTGAACCATTCTAATCTATATTTGCGTCATGCCTACGATAGTGCTATCATCTGGACAGTCCAGGAATCAGCTTGCTGTCCGGGTGAACTAGTAATTTCATCTGAGGATATCCTGTGCAACCTGTTGACCTGTTTTATTTATTTATTTATTTATNATGACAAGCTCCACGACGAAAACAAGCTTAAGCAATGGTGTCGTCAAACAGTGCACACTCGGTAAGTAATCCTACAATTTTTTGTTTATAGCATAGTTTATATAGATTATTCCCAAAAAATTATACGTATTTTTGAAATGTTGAGTCAAATTAGTCTAGAATCGATTAATTTTATGGAAGAAACCTTTCAAACAGCCGTAGTCTGTAAACTGCATACGTGCTGGGCTGTGATTTGCTGGACTCATAGAAAATGAATTCATAAAAACTGGAACATATCTACTGTGTTATGGGGGGTCGACTGTATATAAAAATTAAAACATTGTTCTTATTTATTTTGTAAGACATGTAGAGGAATAAAACTTGTATTATATTGTAAGTAAATAAACTAATATAACAGCAGTTACCAATTACCTTCTGTTTCTTATTACCTTCTTTTCAATATATTGGCAAGTATGATAAGATTTTTTGAATTTCAAAAGTTTTTCCAGACAAAATAGTAGTATTGGGTCTACCGGAAAGTTCTGTCCATTTCAGTTACAACAAGTTTCAGCAACAATGCACATATTCATTTGATGCACTTGATATTTATTTGTCTCTCTCTTTTTACCACTGAATGTATACATACTGACCTAGGAAATGAACTAAAACGAAGATGATTCATGTTAGTATTAAGTGAGATGCGATCATATACACATTAGTGTTGTAACGAATAGTATATTCGGCCTCAGGCCGAATACCGAATATTCGGCCAGGAGCGTGGCCGAATAGCCGAATATTTGGCCAAACTATTCGGCTCGATTATCGGACGTATGGAAATTGGCGCGCAAACCGCATTATGGCAAGGACCCCGCTCTCTATTGGCCTGCTGTCACTACGCTTTGCCAATCGCATTAATTCTTGACAGTTGAAGTGGACAGACATGAGCGTTATGGCAGTATGTGATAAGTGATATCAAATGTGGATAACAATGAAATGTCCTACATGTGTAAATAACGGAGAAAGAACAGAGAAGGACCGCAAAGTGAAAATGTGAAAATAAATATGAAATTGAGTCGATAACATAATCGAACGAGTCGAAGTAGCTTATTGGCGCGAAATTTGTGGCCGTCAATGCCAAACAATTGTTGTCATAGATTTCGGAAAGCTAAATGCTTGTAATGAAAGTCACTTAGCGTGCACGGGCGAAAGCCTGGGGCCGTTCGGGTTATCAAGCTGTCTCGAATCTGTGAAATCATAACTGTGACTTATATCGACGTCCTATCTGTCTCTTTTCTCCGTTATCACCAGGCTGAGTCACATTATTGTAAAATGGGAACTCTACGACGGAAAAGTGACGAATCGAAATATCGTGAGCGCGTATTGTGATGTATGCACAGGCATACATGGATTAGAGCGATAGAGGAAAGAGAAAGGGAAGAGCAAAGACGAGCGCTTAAAAAGAAGGATAGGCAGGGTCAGACCCTCAGATGTGCGAGGATTCTCCAACGATAGACGTGTACGTATGCTGATCTTTGTAATTATAATTGTGAATACATGTGACTAATATTATTTTCTTTTTTATTTTGTGCATGTTACAAGTTATAAATAAATATAAACAAACAACACTAACTCTATAACATTAACTCTAAATACCAAAATGATTAATTTACTGTGTTTTTGTTGTTTATAATTCCTGTTTTTAGGTATTCGGTATTCGGCCGAATAGTGATTAAATATTCGGTATTCGGCCGAATAGTGATTAAATATTCGGTATTCGGCCGAATAGTGAAAAATAGGCCGAATAGGCCGAATACCGAATAGTAACCGAATATTCGTTACATCACTAATACACATGGTTACTGATAAAGTTCATTTACGCCACTGTATTTTGTATGAATTCCAACAAGGAAGAAATGCTGCAGAAGCATGTAGAAATTTATTGAAAGTGTTTGGTGAAGGTACAGTTTCTGACAGAACATGCAGAAGATAATTTGAAAAATTTCAAATAGATGATTTCGACCTTTCTGATAAGCCACGCTCTGGGAGACCATCTTTGATCGATGATGATGCTGTCAAGATCATGTTAGAGCAAAATCCTTTTTGACAACATCGGAGATTGCGGGAAAGCTTGACTCAGCTCAACAAACCATTTCAAATCATATTCGGAAACTAGGATTGGTGTGGAAATATTTGAGATGGGTGCCACATGAGTTAAGTGAGAAGAATCTGAATGATTGAGTCATCATGTGCACATCTCTGCTTGCACGTAACAAAATCGAACCCTTCTTGGACTGGATGATAACTGGGGATGAAAACCTATGAAAACATCGTGAAGAAAAGGGCATATTGTGAATTCGGAAAACAAGCCCCTCCACCTCTAAACCAAAGTTGAGCCTGAATAAGAGAATGTTGTGTATATGGTGGGACATTCGAGGACTAATACATTTTGAGCTGTTAAAACTGAACAAAAAGCTAAATTCAGAGAGGTACTGTCAGCAATTGGATAATTTAAAAACAGCACTCCAAGAAAACAGGCCAGCGATGTTCAATAGGAAGGACATCATACTGTTTCATGATAATGCCAGGCCACATACTGCTTTGGGGACTCGTCAGAAACTCGCAGAGCTAGGCTGGGAAATTCTGTCACATCCACCATACTCCCCGGACCTAGCACCTTCCAATTATCACTTGTTTCTGTCCTTACAAATTTTTTTGCAGGGTTTTTGCCCTGCAAAAAATTTTGTGTAAAAATTCAAAAACTAAGAAAATATCAGACAAGCATTGGTTCAATTTTTCACCGCTAGGAATAAGGCATTTTTTAAAAATGGGATATACAAATTGCCATCATGCTGGCAAGAAGTCATAAATAATGATGGAAATTATATTATTCAATAAAGTTTGGAAAATTTATTATTTTGTTTTATTCTAAAAACGGACAGAACTTTCCAGTAGACCTAATAGTTATTTACAAATAACAGTACATTTTAATACACAAAGTTTGATANTAATTAAGATAAATATCTTTATTAAAATTTTCTTAAGTGATACATAATAATATAAATTAAACAATGTTTTCTTCGTCATCACTAAAAGCACTGTTAACAGAGAGCATTTTATTTTTGGAAAGTTATCCTTATCTTCTAAGTATTTTTCTGCATTATCTTCAGATCCATGCTTTACCTTTTGCAAAAAGTATGTAAATTTGCTTGCTTCTAGTTAAAAGATCTTTATAAATTTCCTTATATGGTGCTATGCACTTATGAAAAATAAAGCAAGTATGGAATAAGGGAAAAACATCTGGCAACAACAGAAGCAGAAGCGTCGCGATCTGGCAACATTGAAACAAGTTTCGAGAAGGACCACATGTATCGACAGAAGGAAAATAAAATTTACATACTTAAGTATTAATAGTTCACGAAAATAATAATTTTCGTGAACTATTATTACTTAAGTATGTAAAAATTTATTACATTTCATGTTGTATGAGGTTTTCACCCAATTCTCGAACCGTGTCAGAGTGAATTCGTGCTATAACAGTACCATGTTATACGGGGATTGTACCAATTCTCGAACCATGTTAGAGTGAATCCGTGCTATAGAAGTGCCATGTTATACGGGGGTTACCTGTATAATCTTCCTTTTTGTTCTATGGTTATAAATATTTAATGATTTTTCTTTGTACAGAGATATTTTTGAGCTATTTGAAATTATATGTTAAGACAATGAAATACTATAATTTTCAAATGTAATAAAGTGAATGAATTAATCTTGAAGAATTATAAAAATTTATTAGCATCATCCTTAATCATCATTTTCTCTCATCTCCAGTGAGTTTGGTTTTGATGTTGAGAGTGAGGAGCAGTCAGTCTATCTCATTATAACTAATCGCTAAAAATTTATTTTTAATAAATATGCACTTATATATTTGTTTTATAAATAGATACTACAGTATAATTTTCAAATTTTAAGGTTTATAATCATAGACTGTCATAAATTCACATCATTTTATTTTCAAAGCTTAACATTCAGTTAAACAAATTAGAAAATTTAAACATTTAAAAATTGAAACATCTTTGGCTGGATGGCCAGGGCAGTTAAGGCATCAACCTATTACTATAGGAGTCCTGGGATTGATTTTGGGTGAACAATCTTAGGAATATTTTTTGTGGTAAGTCCCAGATATGTCAGGCCCTACCTTTCTATCCAATTACCTCTGTTGTGGGTCTGGCCATACCAACAATGAAAAAGGCCCTCTTAGTGTTCATAGGGTGAAAAGAGCCGAAAATTAAAAAGTATTGAAACATCAAAATACATTATCAATTTCATATTCTATTTGTACTTTTCGTAGTTTAATCAAATAAGGGAACAAGCACATTGCTATAAATCATGAAATTAAAAGTCACTTGTACAGTCAAGCTCACATATAGCATGATCAGTTAACTCTAAGAACACTTTCTTTTCAATGTTATCCATGTATAATGATGTAAAGAAATGTTTTCGTCATTAAACAATGGATAACATTGAAAAGACAGTGTTCTCAGTGTTAATTTAGCTCATGAACATTTCAACATGAAAGAAAAAAGGTCAGTTGTTATGAATTATTGATTAATACAAACTTTTCTCTATCACCTTGAATCTCTGATATTAGACCTATTCTAAAGTATTTGGATGTTACAAAGTATTATGAAGCAATATATTGGATATAATGAAGGTTTGCACTCATTGACATGTGGCCATGACAAAAGCAGATTATAGGAGAAGAGGACGCCAATCTTATTCAATGCTTAAGTCTTCAAGCTCTGCAAACTCACTCCATCTCTTTTGCTAATGACTAAATTGTTTTTACCCCTCAGGCTACAAAGGGAACTTGTATAGCAAAACTAATTAAACAATTTTTCAATTGGCTGATTTTGTTTTTAATGGATAAGGCTGAATTTGGCTGATTTCATGTTTAAGAAGGAGTTAAATCTGAAACTCACATATATTCTTCTGAGAAAGGAATTTATGCCTTTCAAATAAAAGTTCATTTTTGCTCCTTTGCATTCTAGTCTGACTTATTCGTGCTTTAAATGTTTAGGGATATGACAAATTCTGGGCAACCAAATCAAATGTGCTTTATTATTTATTCCTTTTGCCTTCATTAAGGAAGTAGGTCAATCAGGTTTAATCAGCTGATAACCATTCCTTTGTTCTTCCAGACTTTAGAACAATCAGGACAATATTGCATTTCCACATTTGTAAGTTTATGACTGTTCAATCTCAATAGTTGTATTGATCAATTTCAAAGAATAAATGAAAGGAAACATGATTGTCTTACTCAAAATTCAATTTATTCTGACTTTCTCTTATTAAGAAGAGACAGCACAAGCTCATTGCAGTGTGTTTTGACCACAATGAAAATGAGAAACCTTGTCAAATGAGATAAAGGTAGAGATAATCAAGCTGATTGATAGAGGACACTGAAAAAATGTAACGTTGCAAAGAAATTTGGCATTCATGTAAATTCTTTGTCAAGTGGTGCTAAAAAAAAACAGGTCAATGCTTATGTAGGAGTTCAACAGTCATGCTATGCAAGCAAGAAAAAAGCTCCAGAGTCAGCTCATAAATATGCTGAAAAGATACTTTGTTTGAGTGGTTTAAAGGAGTATGAAGTAAACATTTTTCCATAACTGGACCAATTTTGAAAAAGAAAGCTAGACTTCAAAATTAAGCTTTCCTAAGCCTGATTTTGAACTTGAAATAGATTGATTCAATGTTTCAGAGATTGGCCTGAAATTGTGTTGAAAAGTGTGTATGGAGAAAGTGCTGATGTTGATGACTTCATTATGACAGAATAGTTGCAGTTAAGAAAAGACATGATTGACTATATAGCCCATTTGATATGAAGTTTGACACAGATGAAACAGGCCTTTTTTTACCAACTTTTACCAGATAAAACATACCTTATAGAGTGAAATGCTCTGATTGAAAGAAATCTAAAGCCAGGATGGCAGTATTGATGACTACCAATATGGATAACTGACAAACAAGTTTTTGGTGTAGGGCAGATCCATATGGAGCTAACCCACCTCACAGACAGAAAAAAGTGTTAATTTATTTGTTCAAACTCCAAATTATTGTTTTTAAAAAAACAATTATGGTAGCAAATATAGTTTATCAGACCATCCACAATATGATTGTCATGCATATGTTAATAAAAGATAGTTATAATTATTTAAATATTTTTTGTTTATGAGTTAACTCTCCTCTGTGTTTTTTTGGTTCCACCACTGTTTTGGTGATATGAAAGTCAACTTCAAATGTTTTAAAGGCTGCAAAATTTCACTCATATTATGTGCCAAAATAAAAGCATGGATGACTTCAGAATTGTTTGGAGAGTGGCTCACAGAATTTGATAATGAAATGACACAGAAAAGGAGAAAGATCTTTATGGTTATGAATAATTGCACAGCTCATTCAACAAACATTAGCTTGAAGTTGATCAAAATCTATTGTTGTTTACCTTTAAACATTAGTTTAAATTTATAGCCAAAGGCCCAAGGATTCTTAAATTCATTGAAGAAACTATACAGAAAATGAGTCTTGCCTTACATCTTGATAAGGTTGGAAACAAATCAGACAACAACTATAATTCTACTGGATTTGATAGAAATGGAAGGTGGTTGTTAGAATCACCTGTAGAAAAGTGGAATTGTGCCCATAGATGTTGCATTTGAAGACTACTTTTCTTCTGACTCCATTATGACAGAATGTGACATGACCAACAAAGACATTATCACTTCTGTTATGTACATGGGAAAACAATAAATTGTAAGAGAACCATGAAGAAGACAAAATGATACCTAGGAAGGTATAATTAAAAAATGCTGTTTGGGGTTTTGTGATACAACACATGTCAGCAAAAATTTGTATGAAATTAAGTGCTTGTATTTTTCAAATCAAAGATCAAAGAGAAATAATACTTTAAGGATGCGACGCGACTATGCAGATGCGAATTTAGAACAAGCGAGAGGTTGTGAGCAATTTAGTTTTCACAAAGGAAAACCATGCACAAACGAGAAGCGAGAAATAATGCTAGCGAGAGCGAATTTCTGGTTCTCGCACATATCTGACAGGTTTTGATATTTATCGCGTCTCGCCTCTTCTCGCCACATATTCTCGCTCGCTCGGAAAATTCACTTGCTCGCGTCTGCATAGTCACACCCTAAGTGGCTCAATAATATATATTTTCTCTAGCATCATACAAATAGACAATCTTTCTCTTGTATTATAGGTAAAGTTTTTGTTTGCACATTTTTTTATTTTGTTTTTATATTTTAAACCAAAGCCAAACATTTTC
This sequence comes from Centruroides sculpturatus, assembly GCF_000671375.1. Classification (NCBI taxonomy): domain Eukaryota; kingdom Metazoa; phylum Arthropoda; class Arachnida; order Scorpiones; family Buthidae; genus Centruroides; species Centruroides sculpturatus. Next base: position 33,675 of record NW_019386472.1, on the reverse strand, counting down.
TGCTGTTTGATTAAATAAAAATTCCACACACATTTTAAATAAATAAATGCATGATTGTTTATTACAAAGTATTACTACAATGAAGTTTTACTCAGTCTCCTTCTCATTTGTTACAATGGCACAACTGTAATATTGAATAAATTAAATTTCTTTTAATAAGAAAATGACTAAAAAAATACTATTGCCAGAATTGAAGGGACTAAATAAGCTTCAAATATGTAAAAATATGTTATTTACATTCATTATTCAAAGACATACTTTGAAAAACAGTCAAATATATTTAAAATTCTTTTCAAATAATGTATTATTTGAAAAAAGTTACAGATACATGTTATACAGAACTGAATTTTTGGCATACATACTTAGAATTGGAGTTTTGATTAGCATATTTTATAAAGGAAAAGAGTAGCTAGCAAATGCAAAATTGTAAGAGAAATAGTGAATTATATAGTCAAGTATTCACATAAATATTTCAATATTCAGTTAAGAATTAAACAATAAAAAATTTATAATGTACTTTAATACTTATTACCATTAATTAAATTTATAGCTTTAAGGAAAGTATAAATGATAAGAATGACTAAAAAAATATTAATGAATGAAATATATTTAACTATGTCAGTAGTTGATGTATGATTTAATTATTAAGTCCATGATAATATTATTTAAATCTTTGTTAATAGATTATGCCAATTATTACAGTAATATCTTACTAAGTCAAACTGTGTTAACTTAAAGCTATGTATAGGTCCTGGGCACAGTATAATTTCTACAAAAACCCGCTAGATATAGGGTTTTGTTTTTAGAAGTTTAGATTATAAGTAATAGACTTCCTTCTGCTCAGAGAGCACTAAGAGGCATTTATAGGGTTTTCCATATAATAAAGTCTTGTTAAATCAAAATTGTCAGTATTTTAATCATAAACCTACTTTCCAGTGTACCTTCCATGTTTTGATAGGCAGTTTATCTTCAATTTCTCTTATGTTATATGAATACAGATGATTAAGATAAACAAATAGTATGGGTCTGTGCTGAACACAATACCATACCATTACATTCTTGTATTGACATCCTTTTACTGATATGGTCTGTTTCCAGCATTCTGATTGGGATACAAGGGAGTGTCTGGATAATTCATTCAAGTGTCATAAACTGTATAAATTTTGTAATCATTCTGTGAACAGATTATTGAGAAATCATTTGACAATGGAAAATTTACAGCCAAAGAAAAATTTGATAACATTGGGTATTAAATGCTAACTCAAAATTAGGATTTTTTTACCCTTTAAACTTTGATTTAACAAGGTTTTACTGTATTAAAGAAAAATATTATTTTAAGTAGATTAATGTTCTTATTAGTATGTTAAGAGATCAAGTTTTAATAGTTTACTATGCAAGGTTAGATTTTTATGATGAGAAAATTGCTTTTATTTAATATGTACATTTTATTCTGGGTATTTGTTATTTATATTAGTCTCTGTCCATCTGTAGGACTGATTGCCATAATTTTAGAAGACATTTGATGTCATCAACAAACTTTGTTCTGTTGACATCTGTCACTATGCAGCTTATAATGTGTTTATAATTTTTCTTGATTTAAAGCATTGATGTAAATTGGTTCCTTCACTTTGCAAAAAAAGTATCAAAGTAACATGGGCTCATGTCAGGAAAGTACAGATTGTTTCAGAAGTCCTTAACACCACTGAGTCAAAGATGTCTTACCAAAGCTGTTCAGTTTTAAGTGATGAAAAATCCAACAAGCTGCAATATTTATCTGTAATTTGGTCTTTAAGGTATGCAGAATTGTTGTGTGCACAAGTCTAATTTTAATAGCAAGTTCTTGAATTGTCTGCCTTCTGTCTCTTTCCAGCAGTGATGCCATCATTTCCACCTACTATCCACAGGAAAATTCCCTGACCACATGTTGTCACTCACTTGTTTCCATCTCTTTCTGAACTTTTTTATCTATCTTGCAGTTTTGTATGGTAGAACATCATCTTCATAAACTATCCAACAATGAAAGAATGTCACAAAAGGCTTTGTGACATTCTTTCATTGTTCAACCCTGGATCACTTCAAACTTTAGCCAAGAATATTTCACAGTTTGAAAACATTGTTTATGCTGGTCATTTCCAACACTGATATTTCAAACTACTTGTGCAGCAACATTTCTTAGGGATTTGGACATTGTTGTGCATAGACATAGGGCACATTTCATTTTATCACACTGATGCCCATGGATCTCTCAATATTTCATATTTTTATGAAACGATGGCAGCATTTTTATTATTAAAATTCCAACCCATGTAGTTATGTCAATTCCTTAATTAAGCATGAAGTAATTTTTTTTCTAATTTTCTAAAGCATACTAAAGAATTCTTTCCATTAATTTTTTTTAGTTATGTAATAACAATTAATTTTCAGATTTATTATTTCAGAATTTCCAAGAACATTAAGGGCAGCAGTTACATCTGGTATAGTTGGATTTATTTTTTTCATTGTATTGATGAATATTCGCCAGTATTTATTGAGAATTCTACTTTCATATCGTGGTTGGATGTGTAAGTAGTCATATATTATATCTATACTTAGTTATACAATTTTTATATGTTAAAAGATAAAATTGTAGAATGTGATAGCATTTTTAGAACCTTGTCATTTATTTTCAATTTCTTATATTGCTAGGTTACATAATTTATTTCTAAAAATAATAATACAATTAAATTTTATAATGAATTTATATAATAAATTTTATAGTATTTTATTTATAGCAATAATTAGAGTAAAGGTAAAATAATGTAATATATAAATCTAGATGCTATGTAAATGAAAATGGCATCAGTGAATGAGTGTACAGTTTAGAAAGGACTGTCATAAGTGCAAATTTATGAAGAATGTAACTGTGTTTTAAAATGGTGTTTTTAATTTAATTTAAAGAAATTTTAAGAGAATTTACAAAATTAGATGTGTGGAAAACATTGTTAGTGTCTCATGAATAGAAACTATTCCAGAGACTGTGCAAAGATATAGCAACTATATGATTGTAGTTTTTCTGTTTAACACTGGAAAAATAGTATCCATGATCATAGAATTACAGGTATATTGAAAGGCTTAAAAAATAAAATTTAGATTGGGAAAATAAAATAAACTATATTTGTAGAGTCAACTGAAGAGGGGGCTCTCAGGATTAAAATGCATTTTGAATAATGTATCAACTAGAGTCAAGAATTGGATAATGGATGTTGAATATAGTGTCATCAATTAACACTGGATTGTGAAAANTAGTCATTACTGATAATGACTATAATTTAACAGAACCTCAAAAAACTAATTTTCCAAAAATACATTAATTAATTAATTAATAAATATGACAATACTGACACTATCTCTATAAAACAAAATAGCAATATATATATATATATATAATTTGATTTGGAGCATATGATGCTATATGCACGTAAATGAACCTTCAAGAAGCAGAACATAAATGCAAATAAGAACAAAGAACCCCAAATTACATCATGGAATGGCATCACACTGCCATCTTGCATTATACAGTCTTTAAAGTTTAGTCCTTTGTATGCAACAAACCCATCCTTTCATCCTGAAATATTCATAACATCACTTTTGTGAGACAAGCTGAGGGTCACTGGGACAATCCCTAATGACTACTTACCCGGCACAAGTCCTCAAAGACCGGTCTCGGATTTTTCAGATGGCTTAGGAGGGCAAATCGAGTGGGGAGTGTGCTGGAAAGCTGGCAGGCATCCTTTAAATGACAGGCAACAGGTTTAACAAAATAACAAAGCATTTATTGAATAACTAATCTTAATTACAAAAGTGATAACTCATAATTTACCTCTATATTATTAACTATACAAAGGGCCGCTCTTAAAAACTAGCATGACTACAGTACACAAATTTACAGAAACAGTTACTGAAACAGTCCACTTCCTAAATATGATAATTAGGTTGACTGATGGAGAATGTGGGACCCAATGGGGCCTGCCGAGACCTGACGATAAAGAAGATAAATTTGTTGTTTTGAAACCCTGTCCTGTTTTATAATTCTGGCGTAGTAAACACTAATATTGTGTCTTTGGAATAAAACACAATACTAGTGTTTACTATGCCAGAAAAAAGATAAAAATGGCAAAATCTCGAAAACCACTGGTCCTAGGACTCCCAAAATCTCACAAAGTACTCACAGTTCAGTTGTCCACAAGATCCGGTATGAATTTCCGGTAAAATGACCACCACCATCCAGATATTTGGTCCCGAAAAGTCCTGATTCTCGGACTTCTGTAACTTTCAAAATTCTTGGCCCACGTTTACATTCTTGATGTCATCTTAATCCTTGCGTAATCCTGAGTCGAACGATATTACACACTTTACTATATCAGATAAATCCCAAGAGAAACTGCACGAGATCCAGGAGCTCAGTTTAGCACGTCCTCACTGTTCAACCGCACTCAAACCTTTAGATAGAGATTAACTGAAGGTTAGTATTATCGTCAGATGTCCTTTTGTCTTTCTCTCATCCAAATTTTCTTATTTTAAACCATAACAAACACATAATTAGCCAAATTATAACTTTGCTTGAACTATTTTGAAATATTTTTAGTTTGTTGCTTTCTTTTCCTGTCTCCTCTTTCTGACTTATATTTTTTCTTATTAGAAAACTGATTGTGAGTTAAAACTGAGATTACTTTCTACTGAGTATTTCTTCTCTTTTACATTACATACTGTTGTTTTTCTTCAAACGTTAAAATAATAATTTTTCCTTTCTTCTTATAAAGTTGTTTTTATTCTTTTATTTTAAGGTTTAAAAGTTAGAAAGAAGTGATTTAATATAATAATAAACAATTATTAGATAACATTCCATAATCTGTTCTTGGAATATAGTAGTCTCTAAGCTTTGAAATGCTAAACTGATGATTGCTCAAAAGGAGTCACTTTTTTGTTTTTTTTTTTTTATAAATTAACTTTTGATAACCTGAAAAAGCAGTAGTGGGTACTTTATTTATCATTAGATAACTATAATTAATAGAAAATATTTGGTTGACTAATGTTTTTGTGGATTTCTCAGTTCTACATGCAATAATCATCATAGACAATTATGAAACTTGGCATTTTCTTTTAAATAAAGAAATCACTGAATTGTTTAGGAAGTCAATATTTCTTAAACAAAACAATAATCATTAATAATAATAAAAATTATAGGGGAAATTATAAAATAAATGTATAGTATTTGATGAAGTGGGCATAATGAACTGCATATTTCATCAAATATTAGAAAACATGAGAATTTTTTATAAGCAGTGAAAACATTTTTCTTACAGAAACAAGCTTTGTTGGCATGTTAAGTGAGTAATTTTCTTATATGAATTGTAGTTATTAAAATAAAAATTCAATGTGAAATTCAATAAATAAATTTTATATACATAGTAAACAACTACTCAATCTATTTATATTGCCAAATAATCTTCCAATTATCTATTGGGCTATATTAATTATAATTAGATACAAATAAATTTGGCTAGAGGTAGGTGGTTATGCCTTCATTTCTTGAGAAATTAATAATTAGAATTAAATTAATTTTAAATTTAGTGTTCTGGAAGAAAAGAATAATTTAATTTCTGATTGTTAAATCTATCAAGTGATAGTAGCTTAATTACCTACTTCTAGCCAAACTAATTTTTTTCTAATTATTATTATCTGTAATACAGTGCGACAAATCTGGCAGATTATTTGGCAATATATCAGGTAGTTGTTTATATACAAATATATTATGCCAGAATAAAAATGTTGTCTGAAAACCATAGAGGGTCATGTGTGCTAAGTCATCCTCAGTCAGTGCTGCAAATGACCAGTATTGTTATATCTAAATTAGTTAATAGAGCTGGAATTAATGGTAAGACAGAGGTTCAGGTATAACTAGCAATGCATTTACTCAGTAAGCAGGAGTTGTGGATTTGAGTGACACTTCAGGTTAATTCTTTTCTTCCAGAATATTCTAAATTTAAAATTAATTTTAATTTAATTCTAATTATTAAATTTATCAAGAAATGGCAACTTAACTGCCTACCTTTAGCCAAAATGATTTGTCTAACTGGTTTTTAGCCTTAATATAGCCTGATAGACAAGATTGGTCAGAGGATAGTGTGAACAGTGTGCTGGTGCAAGACCCCCACGATCCTGCATGATCCAACTCTTGCAAAATTTAAAACTTGATCATTTTATTTTTTGATAATTTAAGTAATTTTCACTAATCTATTTAATGGATGGTATGTTTATCATTAAAATATTATTTTGTTGTTCAAAACTTTTTTTTTAATTATTAAAAGGCCTGCATGAGAACTTTGCACCAAACCTCACTGTTTTTCTTGGGCTGGCCCTGCTGATAGATAATCTGACAGATCATTTGGAAATAATTTTTAATGAGAATTAAATAATAAAGAAATGATTATAATTTAATCCTAAATTTTATATATTTATTCATACAATCCAATATCCATAATTATAATTTAAAATTTTACATATATGTATACAATGTTAGTGTTATTTTTTGTTTTTACAGATGAACCATTACATGCTAGTTCAAAGCTTACACTTTTATGGTGTGCAGTGGTTAGACTTATTAGTGGCTATCAACCTTCTTTATATAGTTGCCAGAGATCTCTACCCCGAATGCCAGTTCCTGCAATTAATGATACAATTCAAAGATTATTAGAATCATTGAAAGCGGTTTGTACTGAAGAAGAATTTCAAGAGATAGAGAAACAAGCTAAAGTAATTATAAATATGATTGAAATATTACAAAAATCTATATTTGTGAAGTAATTTATTATTTATTTAATAAGTTATTATTTTAGTAATTTAATAATAATAACTCTTTAATAACTTAGATGTTATATGGCTTACCATAAAACTTCTCTAACTCAAATTTCTGTAATTTGAATATTTCTTTAACTCAAAGAAAATGAAGCACTTCATAGGTCTCAATGGAATAGCATAGGAATTTAATTAATATCTCCAACTTGAATTTCCTTAATTTGAATTTTCTGCAAGAAAGGTTTTCATGGTCCCCTAATACTGATTTATATTACTTTCAACTTCCTTAACTTGAATTTTAATATTTATTCTATCCAAGGTGACCTAATTATTGGATTTCTATGAACTTGTCAGACAGTTTAGTTGTATCTATTGTTTAATACCCATTTGCAGACAATATTCCAGTCCAAAGCAAGTAAAATTATAGTAGTAAATAGTAGTTTATGGAGTAGTAAAATTATATAGGTCTTATATACTGACTTATTCACTTTTTGATATTGAACATTAGAGCATTCTTCAGATCAACTACAAGGTTATTATAGAAACCTCATTTTAATACAAAGAACTACTACTAATAGATTCAGTTATTCTGTGAAAAATGTATAAATAACACAAAAACCTACACATACTATACATAAATTACAGGAAGGCATTTGACACCATTTGACTGATGGCTGTTATGCATACTTCATACATACAAAATTCCAATACTTACTACGTTTCTAGAAACTACATGCAAAAATAAACAATTGCACAAAATCAAACAAAATTTTTTACAAATAAATCTTAAAATGCTAGCTGTCAAAATATATAATGATAATACGGTTTAGAATGAAAATGGCGGGAAAAATAAGACTAATCTGTCTAGTGGTAAAAAAACGAAATTACTATCCGAACAACCCAATACTTTAGTATCTTTTTTGCCTTTATGTTGTCTGTAACTTTTGACCAGGCCTTCTATTGTGGTGGTTTTGTAGCCTAAATTTGTTGCAATTCTTTTAATTTTACCAATCTCCATAAGACTGTCTTGAATGTTGGTGCAATATAAGAATGCTTTTTTAATAAGTGCCTTAAATGCTGATAACTTGTACTTATATGGATCATTGGACCACGATGGTATATATATGGGAGCATGCGTGGGTTTTAAATACACTGCTGTTTGTACATTTCCTTGTTTAAATTTTATATCAATGTCCAAAAAATGGAGATTAGTATTGTTTTTCTGTTCTAGTTTTAGTTTTAACCCATGATCATTACTATTGATTGCAAGTAAAAATTCTTCAATTTGTTGGTTATCTTTCCAAATTATAAACACGTCATTGACATAATGTTTGTAGATTATAATGTCCTATGTGAAATCTCTGAAGATGTTTTTTTTGAGTTTACGTATTACTAGTTCGAAATGAGTCCTGACATGGGATCTCCCATTGGGACACCTTTCTTTTGTTTGTATGTCATTTCGTTGAATCCAAACAAGGATTGGTAGCACATCAAGTCTGCTAGAGAAGAAAGGTGTCCCAATGGAAGGTCACATGAAAGTGTCTTTATTGACACTGGGAACTTAACAGAGGATATACTCCCAGGTGTGAAAGTTGACAGATACTTGACAAAGTTTATGTTACGACATTAAATTATTTATGTTGAAATCTGGATTCTCACACAAAGAAACTCCCTCATAGCCTTGTGTTTCCCACCACTCCTCTTTTCTGTATCTTGTCAAGACCTTCCATGAAGTTTGACAGGATACAGAAAATTGACAATTAAAAGAAATTCATCCTAAAATCTCAAGTGAAGAAGAATGAAATATCAATGTAATAAGTTATGTACAATGGAGTTATTTAAACTCTCTGTTAAATATAAAATATTAATTTTGACCTAGTATAGGGGTGGCCAATAGTTTTTGCCCCCGGGCCGAATTGGAAAGAGAACTTTCTTCACAGGCCGAACCAGAGGCTGCCCTAGGAAGGTTTTGAGGTGGTGCGAGATCTCATTGTGGTGTCGCCCCATAGAGACTAAATTGTAGATAGAGGTTACAGATACATTTTTAACATTATCGTGCTTTATCAACACTCTCCTCTGTACTTACGAGATTTGTAATGAATGGTTAACTCTAGCGAGTTGTTGATTTTTTTTTTAGGCACTAGAATTTTTCACCAATTCATTCTGACTTGAGTAGCTAATATTGAAAGATCAATCGTGGGCCACATAAATCCATTACACATGCCACATGGCCTAGTAGATTGGATTTTGATCAGATTTTTAATTTCTTCTTTTTGTAAGAAGGAACTCTAAGATATAGTTGAGAATTATATGTCTTTAATTTCATATATCTATGTTTGCATATATTTCATCTTATGATTTTATTTTAAATTTTGTTAATAAATCTGATTTTTGTTTGATTAAATTAGTTTACTGTCTATTGCCTAACTCGGGTCAGCAACCTGCGGCTCGCGAGCCACATGCGGCTCTTTGGATGTGAAGCTGCGGCTCTTTAGTTCCATACGCAAATATTATTTATTTTACAAAAAAAAAAACATTTAAAAATCGTTCTGAATCGATTAATGAGGATTCGGCACCGATTCTATCTCTCAGCCACTTGTACTCGCTTTTCATCGCACCTCTCCCCCGTGACACGCGTTGTCACTGTCGTCAATCTGTCGGAAGCTTTCGAATGACGCCGTCGTCGGATGTTTCTATAAGGTTTAATTCGCTTTCGACGCAAGACAATTTGGCGTCTTCACCAGTGCTTTGGCTATGACGTATAGTTTGTTGTTTCGAGTAAAAGAGTTAGAAGCGAATTATCTTCTCAAAGTTATGTAAAAATTTTGTGGCTCTTTAAAAACTTTGAAATTTTGTAAATTGTAATTTTTGGCTCTTCCGACTCAAAAGGTTGCCGACCCCTGCCCTAGACCTACAGTATTTTCCTTGGGGTGTAAAATATTGTACACGATAC
>NW_019386472.1:11838-20479 GCF_000671375.1 Centruroides sculpturatus | reverse complement strand
AAAGCTTCAACTGGGAAATTTTACCTCATCCACCATATTTGCCAGATATTGCTCCCAGTGATTATCATCTTTTTCGGAGTTTGCAGAATTTTTTAAAAGGAAAAACTTTTGAGGATGAGAACAATGTAAAAAAGGCTATTTCTGAATATTTTGATTCAAAACCAAAATCATTTTACAAAGACGGGATTAAAAAGCTATCATCAAGATGGCAAGAAATTGTACAAAATAATGGTGAATACATTATAGATTGAAATAAGATTTAATTAAAATTTTTTGTTGTTTTTTTTGTAGATAAAAATGCGCACGAACTTATGGACTGACCTGATACAAAGTAACTGGTTTTGACTTATTTCTACTTAAGAAGTAGTTAAATAATTAAGCGATTAGGGAATTGGGGACATAAACAAAACCCCAATGAAAGAGCTGAAATTTTACTTAAACAAAAGCTTAACTGAACCATCTCTAGCCAAGTACAGTGGAGACTGATTTCTTCGTATTATTAATGTAATAAAGACAGAAATTTTTCCAGTTTAATGAGAGTGACCGAAAAGTTGTAAATTTTGGAAATTTCTGAGGACACTTGGTCCTAAAACGAATTAGTTAGAAAACAAATGGCTATTAAGTTTAACATATTTAGATTTTTACAGCTATGGTGGGAAACGTTTAAAATTTGCAACAGCCCTGTCGCATCCTTTGAGAAATACTAGTGATGTGACAAAAGATTGACATTGTATGCACGCTCTGCAACCGTCTTCGATTCCATCCATTAGCCACTCATAGGGAGCTAATGGATGGAATCGAATGGATTTGACTAAGTGCATTGTTTTAAGATTTAAAAAGTAAAGAATATTTTATATTTTTATGTACGTTTGTTTACAAAGCTATATTTAATTGTAATTTTCTTTAAAAGTATATTTGTACAATTGAAGAATATCTTGTATCAGGTATGTACAGTACTGGTACATCCACCACACATTTTATTTCACTAAGTAAGTTTTTATTATTTTATTTTTAATTGTAGCCCTTATATTGTGGCTAGCGTTTCGGAATGTAATTGTGATATTAAAAATGCATTTAGAGAAGTCTATGGTTTTTACTGGCTTATCGAATAAACGATACGAATGTACCCTAGACCATCACTAACGCACAATTGAGTGATTGCTCCTGGATGTTGTCTTCTTACAGAAACACAGCTTCCCTATCATCAAATGTCACGGCACGCCACTGATATGTGTGATACAAAATGATCTTTACGAATCTTAAGCATAAGATATAAGTTTATGACACATAATTGACAAAAACTTAATCTATCCAAAACTCTGGACTTTTTTAAAATGCAAATTGTTAAAAATCGGAACTGTCTTGACAAAAGCAGGACATCTGATCACCTTACTCTTATAAAATTTTTTGTAATATCATAATTGATATTCTTGCTTGAAGGTTTTACTGTTTTTAATAAAAATATTTGCAGCATTTTTAATGTCTTTTTATTAAAATATTAATTTGATTAATTTAATATATAAGGTTTTGTGTGATTGTCACTATGTATATAACAATATATATCATGTTTAGAAGATAAATATTTTTATATGCTTTCATTTTTTTAATATAAAATTACTTTAAAAAAGTTCATTCTTAGAAGTTAATAATTTATCTAACTTCATTTTTAATAGTGAAAATAAACAAATTTTTTGTTAGCAAAAAAATTTAAGTGTATATTAAGAACTGGAAGGAAATAACAAGAACTAGACTCTAAAAATACCTTCAAATTCCAACAAAGAAACTTTTGTTGTTGATAAAACTGATGTTTTTAATCGTGTCAAACATTAAACAGTTGTCTTCAGGTTAAAAGGACATTCAAATTTACAAATAGCATTAGAACATGCATTTTAAATATAATGGAACATCTGATTGGGTTACTTACAGATATTGTTACACATGTACCAGTACAAGGGATAAGTGTATGACTTGATTGTTTGAGTTTAGATGTATTTATTTTATTGAATATGATATATTCATTTCAAAGCATTTGTTATAGATTCAAAGTCCTTTTAATTAATAGTCTTGGACTTGAGGAAAAATATTCTTTGCTGGAATTTGAAGATGGTTTCAGAGTATAGTTATTATAATTTAAATGTACAATGGTATCTCAGTACTCTAACTTGATTTGTTCCAGAAGTCTGTTCAAGTACCAAACAAATTTTTCCCATAAGGAATAATGTAAATTAGATTAATCCATTCAGACTCCCAAGAATACACTTATAAAAGCATTTTAACTAGAATTTAACATGAAGTTTAGAAGCCTAGCATGCATAAGTCATAAAAAAACAAAAAATACCCATATGCAATACAAAGTAGCAAAATATGTCTACTGTATTAAATTTATTGGGTTGAACAGAAAGTTTTTTAGTATTATTAACAGCTGTCTTTACTTAACATAGATATGTGATTTAATTATAACAGTTGTGGAATTTAACATGTTATTACTAATGCAAGATTGTATTCTTTGTTTAGAAGCTTGTTTAAAAAATTTTTTACTTCACATTTTGTTTGAATAAAAACCAAGTTGAAAAGTCTTCAGATAAAAAGCATATCAGACATATGCTTTGAGTTTTGGAAAGGATATAACACCATACAAACAGTAAAAAAAATTGTAATGTATGTGGGGAAGATGCTTCTAAATTTCAAATGTGTCAAATGTGGTTTTAGAAGTTCCATTCGGAAAATTTTGAACTAAAGAATACACAATGAAAAGGTTTCCAAAAGCCATCAATGAAGAAAACTTTTAGGAAGAAATTTAAAATTAAATTTCAGGAAGAAAATAAAAATCAATGACTAACAACTTGTGAACATGGGACAAATTTTAATGTGTCATTGATATGTATTGTTGAAACACTTCGACTTGAAATGGTTGTAAAACATGATGATTGTGTTCTGCATGCATTAAATGAAAAAAACAACTGGATTGAGTATAATTTTGTCAGACAAAAGGTAGGCAGCTGTTAGGTTTCATTTTATTTTTAAGTTAGTTATTCATTATCATAGAGGCTTTTTTACAGATGATAAAATTAAAATGGGAAAATTTGTTATTAACTGGAAATTTGTTTTAATGGGTTGTAATTAATTGGTTGAGTATCGAGCAAATGGTCGAGAACCAAGTGATTTTTTCCTCCAAAATATGTTCAAATACTGAATTGTTTGAATTCATAGCAGTTCGAGTACCGAGGTACCACTGTGATAAAATTTTAATCAGTCTTATCTTTAAATTCAAAATCAATCCAACAATTAAGTTTTTATCTTTCAGAATTAAAATGAATAAATACTGTATACGCTGACATGTAAGTTGACCCCAAGATTTATAGAATCAAAATTATGATTTAGATCTATACTCATTATTTATGTCAACCCCAAATATTGGACTCAGTTAGGCTACTGGTAGGCCTTTCCACCCTGTAGGCACTACAAGGAATTTTTTTTTCATATCTATCATGAGTTTGGACTGGATAGTGAGGACAATACCTGACATACTTGAGATTGACTACCCAAAAAAAATTCTGCAGTTTTTGACAGCTCATATTTGATCTCCAGTTCTGTAAAGCAGTAAGTTGACACCTAAACCATCTTGGCCTTATAGCCATCACTACTGGTAGGTTAGAAATAAAATGTTTATATATACAATGACTTGTGGGCACGGTGGAAGCTTATAATCAGACCACTTTTCTTGAGACACTAACTATAATATCTCTCTTTTCAGTGAGTGTGTGTATATATATAAAAATGGACGTGTGTGTCCCTATATTTCACTTTTCAGCCAAAACTACACATCGCACATGAATGGTGTTTGTATGTAATAGTAGCCCCAAGTCTCCATTCGTGCACTATGGTGGTTGCGTCTCGATAGCTATAAGGGTGCGGGAGATATGGGCTTGAAAGTGGTTGAAAGTGGAAGATTTTCTATTTCAATTTTAAAAATTTTCGAATTCGAATTGGTTTGATTATAGAACGATTGTAAACGTTCCAGAAAATTGATCAAATTGAAAATAGTTCGTTTGACTGGACGTAAAAATTTTCTAATTAGTCTGGAAACGGGGAACCTAATTCTTGCATTCTGTGAAAAACGGGTAAGATTGGCTATAATGTAATTATCTTAATCTTCACTATTGTTACTTTTTGTCCAGCGAAGCGGGTCCTTGCAGCTAGATTCTAGATTACTTAGAAAAACAGCCTTTTATATATTACATACTATATTACATACAAATAAAAACTCAGCAAAGCGAGTCCTTGCAGCTAGTATATATATAAAATCTTTATCTATATATATCTATATCTTTTTGCATGAGTTGAATTTTATATATATATATATAAAAGATATAGGGGAGAGAATATTTATGTAGGAAATGAAATATTTGTGATGGCTTTTTAGAGTTACAGTAAAGAGTGCACAGAAATTGTTGAGTGCAATTAAACTCATTTACTGCTTTGTGGTAAAGTTTTACATTGCATAATCCAACCCTAGGTTTTGAATAAATTTTTTAGATTTAAAATGCAGACTTATAAGCTGGCTTATACAGTAATTTAAAGTTGTTAAAAGATTTAATTTTTAACACACATATATATAAATATTATAACAATAATATTTTTAAAGGGAAAAATATGCATATTTGAAAAGTCGAAGTCCTCTACCAAATAACAGCAATTATTATGTTTGTGATCAAAGTTATTGGACACCTGCTACCACTCAAATATCAAGGTAGATATTAAAATTATTTTAAACATAAAATTAGTTGTATTTTATATTAAAAAATATATAGAATAAGTGAAAGTAAAAGGCTTCATTACAATTTAAACACATTAAAAATGGTTTTAAAAAAGGAATAGTATACAGTGCACTCTCACTAGTTATGATTAGTGTTTAATCTAAACCAATGTTGATATGTTTTACTGATAAATGTTTCAGCCAGAACAAAAAGTAATATACAATTACTTTTTAAAACATGACCAATTTGTAAAATAATAATAGATCTGTCACATATTTTAATAAATATATTATTTCACATATAAATCCCAGTAAGAAGACCATTTGGTGTTGAAACATAAATCCTGTAAAGTGATGTCCTCATCATTGCTATTTTTATTCATTATTGCACTGACCACACATCTTCACTCTAATAAAACTCCATTATGGTATCAACTTTGGATATCATGGTAGTAGTATCAATGAGTATGGTGGTATCCATGGTGCTACTTATCTGCAGGAACTAATCTTTGCAGATGATGTCATCTTCATTGATCAAGCCCTTTTCAACAGCCCAGCAACATTGCAACAAACTAACAAATACAGCATTCCTCATTGGACTAGTTCTAGGTACTAAATAGGACATGAAGAATAGAAAATTTAAAGCACAAGCTGCCTTCAACTTCATGAACCAAATACAGAGATCCAGTTACTTAAACACTGCTATGAAAATCAGACTCTACAAGACTGTTCAAGCTCCATCATACCCCATGCTTCATAAAACTGGAACATCTCAAACAATAAAGTCTAAACAATTAATAAATAGCTTCAATACCATGTAATGCAGATGTCTCTACAGCAACATACTTGAATTTCTGAAAATAAACCTCAAGTCTAAGAGTTTCTCAAACTATAGGTTGCAACTAGGGTTTCTTAGAAGGGATCCCGGTTGTTTTTTTTAATCCGGGAAATTCTTTTCATTCCGGGAAATCCTGCAAATTTTTTAAAAGTTCACTTTTTTTTATTTTGTGTTATGGTTGAGGAAATTTTGCAAATAGAAAGTATAATTAACTCATAAACTGTCAGAATACATTTGTGTTTATTAATTTTAAACCTACTTATTAGTTTTTTAAATTTTTGCTTGTTATGGCACGTCACAAATGGTCAATAATCAAAATGTGCCTTATTTGTGGCAGGACTCTGAAAATTCTTTGTCAGAACCTGTAATATCTGAAATAATTGTGCTTATAATGTCTTAATTTTTAACCATGCCCAGTAATTTCAATAACTGCATAATGTCAGGTTGTGCAAATTGGGCAAGGATACAAATGAGTATGAAGTTGCAAATATGAAGTTTTTCTTCATAAATTCGATAAAAGACAAACGAACTGCCAAATTATTGGGCTATAAACTTGATGTTTCTATTAAAGCAGCCAAGGTAGACAAATCAAAAATACTAGAGAGCAAAAGAAATCTTCCAGACTATAGGTGAAAAAACACATAACATCTGTGATTAAATCAAATTTTGACCATACAAATAATTTTGGGTCAGTATAAAATAATCCTTTTTTAATAATCCAGCTAGAGACAGATGGTTAACAACTTAAAAACTGACGAAGTGACTTTAAAAAAATACATACAGTATACAATTGACTCCAACCTTTTCTTGGAGGATCTGACATCAACGACACAGCCATTAAAAATTCTTCACAATGTCACTCAGGTACAAATCAGTTGTATTTATACACATCTGCAGACCTCTGGTGGAAACTAGGAGAGCATCATAATTAGCATATCTACATGAATAACAAACTTCTAAGGATAAATTTTTTATACTGACCCAAAATTATTTGTATGGTCAAAATTTGATTTAATCAAAAAAATTTATCCTTGGAACTTTGTTATTCATATATCATCTGTCTTCTCTTAAATGCATTAAATGCAATTCCACCCACATCAATTGAATCGGAAATGGTATTCTTGGTAGCAGGACTTCTTATTACTAAAATAAGAATCAGATTGAGTGATCGGAGTATTGACCATCTTCGCTTTTTAAAATCTTAATACAAAATATTATTGTAAATTTTTATGTTTTATTTAAAAAATGAATATTACCTTTTAAGCTAGAAGTTTGATCTAAGTTTATTTTTTTTTTTTTTTTAAATTTTCAACTAAATTCAAAACATTTTTTTTTGTTTTTGTTTTTTGTTGTTGTTGTATGCAGTTTCTAGCAAACTTTAATAAATTTTTTCTATTTGTGAAAATTTCTACATAATTCAAAGGTAATTTTTAATATACAGTAGAACCTCGATTATCCGGACTAATTGGGGATGAAGGTAGTCCGGATAAGGAAAAATCCGGATAATCGAAACAAATACTTTAATTTGTCTTTTAATGATAATATAACACGTTTTCTTTTCGATGACATATCGGTAATATTAAAACTAAATACTGTATTTAAATCGTGATCAAATTTTCAAAAAAGAAACATTCGTATTGCATTTGGACTACTACTGACCAACGCTAACAGACTACCTATTGTTTAAAAGGCCCTCTGGTGGCGCAAGAAGACGGATTTTATAAAATAAAATGCAGTTGATACTGCATTTTTATGAATAAAAATTTGACAAACAATTTATCATTTTATGACGAGTAAAATTTTTTCGTCGCGTTCGCGGCTTTTAAGTAATGCGTAAACCTTCGAGGCGCGAGGCCCTTCGAACCGCGAGGCATAGGCGGTGGCCCACGTCATCCATGCCTTACGCCGCCCTTGGTCATAGAAATGATATAATTTGAATATAAATTATTTATAAATACGTATGTCAAATTATATTTTTATTACTACGTAAAATATATTTAAGAGTTTACGACCACTGTGCTGGGTGAGACGTTGTTGAAACAAAAAAAGTTATGCATTCCAGTGCAAATCAGCAAATTCGTAAAATTTTTGTTTATTTTGAACAATCCGGATAATCGAAAATCCGGATAATGGAGGTCCGGATAATAGAGGTTCTACTGTATATCTTACACAGCATTATTAATATGATTATGGAGATTGCAGAATGTATTAAATTACTTTAGAAAATGAAAAATAATTAAATCTTTTGATTTCAAGATATTTTGTATATCTTAAAAATAATTAATTCTATCCTGGAATGCTGGGAAACAGTTCACTGTCTTCCCAAAATCCTGGGACAAGCAAAAGACCGGGAAATGAGAAACCCTAGTGGCAACTTAATATTGGGTTGCAGTAATATTTTAATGTGTTGTGAAATGATTCTACCTTCCACAGAAATACTTGTAATACTTGTATTACTGAAATATTCTCTAAGAACTAAGAAAAATAGATGCATCTGTTAAGTATTGAAAACTTTTAACAACTTTTTTCTTATCATAATTATTGTCATTTAGTAATAAATTAAGATTATAGAATGTAGATATATGAAATTGATTTTTCTTTTCTATTTTAAATAACATCAAAATAGATATTTTATGTAAGATCATAGTCATAAAACCATTTAAATTGCAATGGTTTTGAAAACATTTCCTTGTTTATTCAAATTTTTAGACTTATTGCCATCTATATATATATATATATATAAATGGCATAGGCGGTGGCCTATGCCTCGCAGTCCACGTCGTCCATGCCTTACGCCGCCCTTGGTCAAAGAATTGATGTAATTTGAATATAAATTATTTATAAATACGTATATCAAGTTTTTTATTACTACGTAAAATATATTTAAGAGTTTACGACCACTGTGCTGGGTGAGACGTTGTTGAAACAAAAAAAGTTATGCATTCCAGTGCAAATCAGCAAATTCGTAAAATTTTTGTTTATTTTGAACAATCCGGATAATCGAAAATCCGGATAATGGAGGTCCGGATAATAGAGGTTCTACTGTA
>NW_019386472.1:9666-9977 GCF_000671375.1 Centruroides sculpturatus | reverse complement strand
GCCTTAAAAAAGGGTTCATTAAGTTTATAAAAAAAAAACTTGTAATATTTTTCAAAGTAAAATAGATTCCTGAATAATTTTGAACAGTCTGTTTTATTTACAGTCATCAGTCTTACATTTTTAATAATTAAATTTCAGTAATAAAAACTGAAATTGAAGTTAGTTATTTGTTACAAATTGAAATTGGCCTGAACTGTGCATAATAGAAATGTACTCAATGTTACATTTCACACACAGAAGTTATTATCAATAATGCATAATTTTTTTGTTATATAATACACAGTGACTCCAGTTTACTAAATTTCAGGGCT
>NW_019386472.1:0-9635 GCF_000671375.1 Centruroides sculpturatus | reverse complement strand
GCCTTAAAAAAGGGTTCATTAAGTTTATAAAAAAAAAACTTGTAATATTTTTCAAAGTAAAATAGATTCCTGAATAATTTTGAACAGTCTGTTTTATTTACAGTCATCAGTCTTACATTTTTAATAATTAAATTTCAGTAATAAAAACTGAAATTGAAGTTAGTTATTTGTTACAAATTGAAATTGGCCTGAACTGTGCATAATAGAAATGTACTCAATGTTACATTTCACACACAGAAGTTATTATCAATAATGCATAATTTTTTTGTTATATAATACACAGTGACTCCAGTTTACTAGATTTTAAAAAAATTTTATATTATAAACATTTGGGTTGCAGAACTGTTACAAATATATTGGATTATGTGAGCAAAATGTTTGAGAAATGCTGGTCTAGGCATCTTGGCAGAAGGATCACATGATTTTCTTTTCATAATCAAGATCAGTTTGTGCAGAATCAGATAGCAAGGAAGTCATAGATAGGATCCAGATGATTCTCAATAAAACTTCAAATTAACAAAAAGTACAAAATTATCCAGAAACACAACTTGTAATTTCAAAATAAATATGGCATTAGACAGTTTCTAACGAACAAAAAGCAAAGCTTTTTTATAAATGTGCTAATGCTTAAATTGATGATCATAATAATTATAAAATATAACTGATATACCAGCTGTTAAAAAATAGAAACAATATCTCATTGGGCTGAAATTTTGAAACTAGACTTATTAATCCCCATTGTTGTTCGTCTATTTGTCTGTCCTTCCTAAATCTCAGTACAGTGTAGATGAAAGTCAAGACCAGATATGGAAAGCTTAGGGGCAGGAGGTCCCAATTAACTATATATGAACATCTGGTATAGATCAGAAATCACATGAATTCAATTGAAAAATTTTCCCCTAAATGGAGTTACATAGATGACTGGTATGACTGTGTTATCAGGAAAAGTATGATGTATAGGGGCAAGCCACTACTCATTTGAGGCAGAGAACATATATTTTAAATTAAGTAAATTAAGAATATGACTAAAAGTTATTATATTTTGATTAAAAATTGTGGCCCAGATAACTGACATTGTGACATTGTCACAATTAATTATTGTCACAATGTCACCATAAATAATTCCTTATTATCCTCACTTCCCTGAACCTCTTACCAGCGCGTAATGAGTATAAGAAATATACAGTAGGTGACAAACATTTTCAAACTATCTCGCAGTTCTTCCTCAGGTCAACTAGCTTAGGAATGCTTCCGAACAGAGCATGTGGAATTCGACAGGATTGAATGGCATTTCGACAAAGTCAGTTTCGCTTNACTCCAGTTTACTAGATTTTAAAAAAATTTTATATTATAAACATTTGGGTTGCAGAACTGTTACAAATATATTGGATTATGTGAGCAAAATGTTTGAGAAATGCTGGTCTAGGCATCTTGGCAGAAGGATCACATGATTTTCTTTTCATAATCAAGATCAGTTTGTGCAGAATCAGATAGCAAGGAAGTCATAGATAGGATCCAGATGATTCTCAATAAAACTTCAAATTAACAAAAAGTACAAAATTATCCAGAAACACAACTTGTAATTTCAAAATAAATATGGCATTAGACAGTTTCTAACGAACAAAAAGCAAAGCTTTTTTATAAATGTGCTAATGCTTAAATTGATGATCATAATAATTATAAAATATAACTGATATACCAGCTGTTAAAAAATAGAAACAATATCTCATTGGGCTGAAATTTTGAAACTAGACTTATTAATCCCCATTGTTGTTCGTCTATTTGTCTGTCCTTCCTAAATCTCAGTACAGTGTAGATGAAAGTCAAGACCAGATATGGAAAGCTTAGGGGCAGGAGGTCCCAATTAACTATATATGAACATCTGGTATAGATCAGAAATCACATGAATTCAATTGAAAAATTTTCCCCTAAATGGAGTTACATAGATGACTGGTATGACTGTGTTATCAGGAAAAGTATGATGTATAGGGGCAAGCCACTACTCATTTGAGGCAGAGAACATATATTTTAAATTAAGTAAATTAAGAATATGACTAAAAGTTATTATATTTTGATTAAAAATTGTGGCCCAGATAACTGACATTGTGACATTGTCACAATGTCACCATAAATAATTCCTTATTATCCTCACTTCCCTGAACCTCTTACCAGCGCGTAATGAGTATAAGAAATATACAGTAGGTGACAAACATTTTCAAACTATCTCGCAGTTCTTCCTCAGGCCAAGTTGACCTGAGGAAGTTTGTCGTTTGTCACCTGCTGTATATTTCTTATATGCATTACGCGCTGGTAACTGGTTCAGGGAAATGAGGATTTTGCTCTGGTGCTGAAGTTAGAGTGAACTTTGTAATTCCTTATTAATTATTAATATAGATTTAACCATATTGATTACCATTGTTCAGTTATACACAACAAAGAAACTTCATACTTTAACAATATTTATTCATGTATAGTTTTTACAAATGCATTTAGACTCAATAGTTCTCTTCAGTTAAAACAGACATTAAAATAAAGATTTGTACTCATTTGTAAAAAAAATAGATGTGAATAAATGTTGGGAGTATGAATTGATTCCTTGCTGTGTATGGCAAGGACAATCGTAATCTAATCCATATTAACAACTAATAAATAACCTTATACAATAATTACCATAATTTTTGTCTATAAACATTGGAATATGTACTAAAAAACTTATTATCCTTAGTATGGATTATTAGCAGGGACACCATCATCTGGTTACAGCAAGCCATCTGGGCCTACAGCCAACTGGGTGTTGGACTTCTGGACAACGAAATATAACATTGATCACAGTGACTCCAGTTTACTAGATTTTAAAAAAATTTTATATTATAAACATTTGGGTTGCAGAACTGTTACAAATATATTGGATTATGTGAGCAAAATGTTTGAGAAATGCTGGTCTAGGCATCTTGGCAGAAGGATCACATGATTTTCTTTTCATAATCAAGATCAGTTTGTGCAGAATCAGATAGCAAGGAAGTCATAGATAGGATCCAGATGATTCTCAATAAAACTTCAAATTAACAAAAAGTACAAAATTATCCAGAAACACAACTTGTAATTTCAAAATAAATATGGCATTAGACAGTTTCTAACGAACAAAAAGCAAAGCTTTTTTATAAATGTGCTAATGCTTAAATTGATGATCATAATAATTATAAAATATAACTGATATACCAGCTGTTAAAAAATAGAAACAATATCTCATTGGGCTGAAATTTTGAAACTAGACTTATTAATCCCCATTGTTGTTCGTCTATTTGTCTGTCCTTCCTAAATCTCAGTACAGTGTAGATGAAAGTCAAGACCAGATATGGAAAGCTTAGGGGCAGGAGGTCCCAATTAACTATATATGAACATCTGGTATAGATCAGAAATCACATGAATTCAATTGAAAAATTTTCCCCTAAATGGAGTTACATAGATGACTGGTATGACTGTGTTATCAGGAAAAGTATGATGTATAGGGGCAAGCCACTACTCATTTGAGGCAGAGAACATATATTTTAAATTAAGTAAATTAAGAATATGACTAAAAGTTATTATATTTTGATTAAAAATTGTGGCCCAGATAACTGACATTGTGACATTGTCACAATGTCACCATAAATAATTCCTTATTATCCTCACTTCCCTGAACCTCTTACCAGCGCGTAATGAGTATAAGAAATATACAGTAGGTGACAAACATTTTCAAACTATCTCGCAGTTCTTCCTCAGGTCAACTAGCTTAGGAATGCTTCCGAACAGAGCATGTGGAATTCGACAGGATTGAATGGCATTTCGACAAAGTCAGTTTCGCTTGACATGAGCGGCCGTGAGCTGGTGAGGTAGCCACGGGCCAGCATCTAGAAGGGACTGCCAGGCCAGCGACAAATTTAGCTCCTCCTTCCGGTTGACGCACGTGGCCACCTGGCCTGCTTTGTAAGTGGCTATGGATTCTAGTCATTTAAGGTGGTCATGGTGGGGTGTGCTGAGGATGACTGTAGCTCTATCAAAGTGCATCTTGACATCCGGATCGGACTCATATGTGGCAAGTGCAGTGGTGAACAGCCCATGCTGGATATCTGCTCGGTGTTTTCTTATATGGGTACTTAGGGAACGCTTGGTAGAACCAATGTATAATAAGTACCCATATAAGGGAACACCGAGCAGATATGGGTACTTAGGGAACACTTGGTAGAACCAATGTATAATAAGTACCCATATCTGCTCGGTGTTCCCTTATATGGGTACTTATTATACATTGGTTCTACCAAGCGTTCCCTAAGTACCCATATAAGAAAACACCGAGCAGATATCCAGCATGGGCTGTTCACCACTGCACTTGCCACATATGAGTCCGATCCGGATGTCAAGATGCACTTTGATAGAGCTACAGTCATCCTCAGCACACCCCACCATGACCACCTTAAATGACTAGAATCCATAGCCACTTACAAAGCAGGCCAGGTGGCCACGTGCGTCAACCGGAAGGAGGAGCTAAATTTGTCGCTGGCCTGGCAGTCCCTTCTAGATGCTGGCCCGTGGCTACCNTATTTTTGCATATCTTGCATTTCATTGAATTTCATATAATGTATTATTATATAACGTTTTAATTTTTAATTAACCTATGCTTGTACTTATATACATATTTTGTTATTTATAATAATAATTTTTATTTTATTTTATTTTTCTTTTTACATTTATATATATATATTTCATTCGTTATTTTATTTTATTTGTATTAGAACAAAAATTTAATTTTGTTTATATTTGAATATCTTAGCCTGATGATGGCCAACAGATATGGTTGAAAACGTTTGCTTTTCATTAAATTTTTCTCAGCAAATTAAGGTGTTGTGTTTTTTTTACTTACACACTGCTGAGTGAGAGTACCTCAATTAGAACTGCTTCTCTTTGATGTGCTTTGTTTTAATTACTTCACTTAAAATAATTAATGATGCTACAGTACATTGTTCTAAAACATCTTGTTTTTCTAAGTTGGAAATAACTTGTAACTCATAGTTCATAACTCCTACCACATAAGTCTTAACTGTGTTTATATTTATTTTATCAATATTTACAAAAAAAAAATCTGCCAAATTGTATGCTCCCTAAATGTGCAAAGATTTTTAAGTTTCTGTCTCTCAAATGACAATTGCCCAGTTGACTATCACCCATTATGAATTGCCCAGTTTACCATCACCCAGCTGTTGTGTACCTAATCATTGCACATGATCTGTGATAGATTTTTTCCACAACATACGAACTTATCTTCTTTGCTGTTGATATGGAGAAAGTTTGTTCAATTGATAGATCCAGAAAGTTGTTATAGACATGTGGTTTAATTATGAATATTTGGATAACGTTTACCTTGGTAACCCCAATGGCTGCACTTCCAACTGTTCGTGCTCCCAATGGACTCCTCTTGGAAGGGAGCTGCTAGCAGGCTGCCTATTGTTTAATGTCATTAGTTATTAATTCACAGTTCTTGAACAAAAGAAAAAAAAGGAAACGTCTACTGAAAATGTAGTTAACCTAGCCTAACCAACCTAACCTAACTGAAGCACCGCCATTAGGACTACCAAGGTAAACTTTAACCGAATATTTTATTAATATAAAAATTTATAAAAATGCCAGGAAGACAACTATGTTCAAAGGAGTCAAAAATTATATTGAGAGAATATTGCAGTATTTGTGTGGAATTGATATTTTATTTTTGTTAACAAAATTAAATAAATAAATAATTGAAGCCCTTGGGCATATAGTGCTAACCCTCAGAATCACATTTCTGAGATAATTGAGTTTGAATGTTTCTGAGATAATTGAATGTTTAAAAAAATCCTTAAATTGTATGAATAGGTGTGTGTTAATATTTTTGCTTTCTGAACATTCTTGTGGCTATCATCTTGTGCTCAAACTAAGAAAGATTATGATTGTCTGATGAAATATTTGACAAGAAAGATTTTGCAGATTGAGGTAATGGCAAAGCACCGTATATCTTCAAGAGTTTTTGCTATTCTTGCAGCATTGTTTATTGAATACCAAAAAAATATTGTCTAAATAATACTTTATTTTCTCTCAATATTTTTGTTTACATCATTTTATTTTTCTCAATTTATTCATCAATGTTTTCCACTTCAACAACAATGTCATATGCCTTAATCTGGGAATAAAAAGCATATACTTTAGGAACCCATCTCATTAGGGTCACAATATCTGCCACTTTATTTTTTGCAATCAGCAATGTCCCAGTGTACTTTTTCTCCAGCTGATACAGATATGTGTTGATGCTAGGATGATCTTTCCAAGTAAGTGAGGCTTTTACCAATACTTCATCTGTGGAATGTGTATAACTCACATATAGATTGTTGGGATTGTCTGTAGTATACTTAAGTGTTGCAACCTGACTGAATCAAGCAGTTGTTTGTCAGTTGTGATAACTATCTTCTTTATGTTTTTTACAAGAGCAGAGACATTTTTGAAATCTAAAGTTTCCATCATTTTGGTTATGACAAACTTGCTTCTTTTGTTGACTTGATAATATCTACTCAGTGGTTGGGACTATAGACATTTGGCTTATGTTTCTGTACATATGTTTCAATATGCACAAAGTCAGTTGCAAGTCCAACTTTCAGGGAAGTGATGGTGGATTTCTTCGAAAATGCCATGTTCTACCAGAGATTTACAAAGTGCAACAAATGTCCAATTTTTATTCTGCCCCTTGTAATTATCAAATATTATATGAAGGGCTTTGGCTGTGAGGTTTTTTTATCTCCAGATATTTAATGAGACAACTCATAATTTCATCTACTCCCCATTGTGCATCATCTATCCATAAGAACATATGACCAACATTGGCTCTGCAATCATGTGTTCCCAAGTTAAAAGTATAAAGTTTCCTTTTATAAAATGCCAGACTGACACTTAATTTTGGTGTTTGAAGTGCTTGTTGCAAATCAATTGCAAATGCAGTGGACTTATCTGGCTGACTTCCTTCATTGGGTTTTTTATTGTGTAGATCTTGTGCAATCTCTGTTCTTCTGAATCATTGTTCTTCTTAGCATTTATGATTTCAAAGGCATTTGCATCACCTGTTGCACAAGTATCAGATTTTGGCAATTTAAACCAGCATTGAATTTTTCACAGAAAATACAATGGAATTTATCAACAGATATTTTTGGTTTTGAGTTTCCCTGACATCATATAATGTAGTATTCATGATATAGGGAATTTATAGTCATATTGCAATTGAAAAATGTTTTTTGGGGGGTTTTTTCCAACTGTAATGACTTTCATATTTAGGAATGGAACTGATGTAATCACAGGCTTGTTGAATACTCCCCTCAGAAAATTTGGGTTTGCGATTGCCTGCACCATCTGTTTTATTAAAATTACATCAATAGTAATAAAAATAACACAAAGCTGTTATTTCATTTTATGCAGCCACCAGAGAAGTAGCAATACCAACCTCTTCTATTAGCTTTTGGGGAAAGCCTCCTGTCTTTCAATTGCTGCTGCAAATTACAAATTCCTTTCACATAGCTGTTCAAATTGAGAGAAATAATGAGATTAGAATAACTAGAAACAAGACCAATCAGAGAAACAAATTGGGAAAAAATATTAAAGCTATAAATGCTATAGGCATTTACCATCTCACTTTCTCTTGTATTTTAATGGATTTCATCAAATAAATCTGTTGTTTTCCATAATCAGCCATATCCCAGAAACTGAATAAAATCATTCTGAAATCTCTTTTCAGCATGGTTTTGTGCTGCAAACCAACATTGTTTTGATTTTCCAAGAGTTTAGGCAAAGTATGTTTTATTTGTATTTTTTTATATATATTCCCTTCCAGAATTTCTTCATCTTTTATTTTTCTTTTAATTTTCTTCTTCCTGTTGTCTTTTTTGTGATTTGGGTTCTTTTTCAAGACTAATCTTTGGACTTCTGCAAGTATTTGACTCTATCTGCAAAGAGCAAGACTGAAAATCTAGAGGTGAAGGTTGTGAGATTGTACAGTGCTAACCAAATCTCAATCAAATTTTAAAAAATTGAATGCCTATATATAACCTTAATGTTTTATTAAACTTGCATATAATCACCAAAAAATACAACTACCATCACAATTGAAAAAAAGTGCATTTTCATATTATTTGCTAGATGAATTAGCACTGAAGTGACTCAGAGTTCTTGCAT
Organism: Centruroides sculpturatus; assembly: GCF_000671375.1. NCBI lineage: Eukaryota > Metazoa > Arthropoda > Arachnida > Scorpiones > Buthidae > Centruroides > Centruroides sculpturatus. The sequence goes on along the minus strand of NW_019386472.1, from coordinate 1,412 downwards.
TTATATAGTGCTAATAACAGTCCTGCATGGATGGCAATGTGTTTATCTGTTCTTTATAAGAATTTGAGTCAAAATCACTGTCATTCCAATCAGAATCTCTTAAACTGCCATTAATGTAACTTTTTGACATGCTGCTGTTGTTGTAGTCACCATGAAATAGCCATTTACAACACATTCACTAGCTGATAGAGCACATAGTGTGGCCATTTTGCCACTATATTATTGTAAGATATGGGTCAAATCTTTCAAGGTCGAAACATCACATGTTAATTATGTCATGAAATTATCATATGACATTATTATTATGTGATGTGATGTTTTGATATCATTATCATGACATCAAAACATCACATGATAATTACGCACAAAAACTTAAACACTCCGTATTTTACAGTATAGAGCTGTGTGTTAGTATTATTCACAATTGAATACCTCAGAATACCATGAACTGAGGGTTAGTACTATATGTCCTGGAGGGCTTCAATTATTAATTTACTTTGTTATAAAATAGAAATTAGAATGATAACCCGGGTTGAGTAACTCTACAGAAAGTTTCATTTTTTGATTTTTAAATGCTAATGTCATGAATGAAATTAAATGTGAATAAATATATGAGTTATTGTTATATAGTATGTATTTATTGCTCATTACAGTATAGTATTTAACATTTAATTGTTATGCTGTGTTATTAGCAAATTCAATTAATCACTTGAACTTGAAAATAATTTTTTTAATATCAATTTTGGCTGTTGTAAATCAGGTGATTGTATTCAATAATTCTAGATTTTAAACTTTCATTGTATTATTTTAAAATGAATTATCTAATTTTTGTCTTAGATTGAGAGAACACTTCTTTTTAATTAAATGTCCTTCCTTACAAATAGCATAATTTTATTGCTGATGTACAGTACAATGAAAGCAAATAAATGTTTATGTGAACTTGTAGAAATTATATGATGATAAACTTTTTCAGCCAGCAACAACTTACATATATAGATTGTAAGTAGGAAATTATGATAGTTTAGTGAAGAGTGCACTGTAGTTTAAAATTAAGGTTGGTTTATATTTAAAAAACTAAAAATGTAATAGCAATTGTTTTTTTTTATTGATGATTCTTCTAATGTATTAAATCTGAAATAACAATAGTTCTAGAAGTCCATAAGTTTTATTGAATTAAGTACTTTTGAAGAATAATTGTTCTCATCTTTAGAATCAAACACATTATACAAAAATAAGAATAACAGTATTATAATTAATAATATTTCCTGTAACTGTGTTTAAGTAAGATAAGCATAGATATAATTTTTTTCTATAAAATTTTTGTAAAATTAGTCTTTCTCACTCTAAAAGTAAGTTGGCTTCTGAAATGATAAGAACAACTAGATGTGGACGTTAGGTGCCATCTCTTAACT
>NW_019386471.1:0-41035 GCF_000671375.1 Centruroides sculpturatus | reverse complement strand
CCCAAGCCACGGGCGTCGCGGATTTCCACGATTACGCGCGGGCGTTCAACTTCCACTAGGTGTTTAAGTTCCTCTTCCAGTCGTTTTTTACCCTCGCGTGTAATTAAGTTTTTTTGTTTAAGCGATTCAACCATTTCGTCTCCCACGGCAAATATTTAAACTACATTCTAACCCAACTTTTCTAAACCACCGCAAAAATTATCTTACCGGGCAATTAAGACTACGCCGTGGCCAACTTTTTCGTAACTAATTCGTAAGTTTTGGGACTGACAAAACTGATCCAGATCTTTTCTCTGAATTTTGTCGTTTTTACCATGGGCGATAAAAATCATTCCGTTTGAACTTAGTTTGGGTAGCAACTCAGTTAATTTGTCAACGACCTGGGGGCTGCTTTTGAGCAGCAGAAAAGCGAAGTCATTGGAGACGATTTTTTGACGAGCGATTTTTTCAAGCGAGGTTTGTTCGTAGTTTCCTTCAAAACCGACTACGTGAGACGTGCGGTAACTGTTCCGCATAATTGTCGCTACCGCAAAGACGAGTTGCTCATCCTCGAGCGGATCCACGGCGGTTTTTTTGAGTTCGTCAATAATTTGTCCGTGACTCGGGTCATCAAAAGCTCGTTGGTAGGTAGTTAAGATTTCTTGGTCAGCGTACTTACGACGCAAAAACTTGATTCTTAGAATTGTAAACAAAGCGCTCGCCAGTGCAAACGCAAAAGCTAAGCCGATAGAAACGATCAAAAACACTCTTAACACTTGGTCCTACCTTGGTTTTTGAATTATAGACCAAGTGACTGTTTTGGTCTTGTTTGCTTAACCCGCTCGAAAGTTAAATTAACCGGTAATAAATTTCCCAAACTTTTTGTCCGATGTGAACGATTGGCTGCTGGCGAACGCTTTCCACACTTGGTTCTTTTTGATTTTCTAACTGGACTTTGGCGTTGTAAATTAAGACTGGGCGAAACCTAGCCACCGCGGCGTAGCCATCTTTTTTAGCCGATCTCGGGTACTGCTCCCAACTGACTTTTTTGAAAAATAGACTCACCCCTAACCCAGCTAAATGACTAACGTATTCGATCCATTCTTCCGGTATGAGCAATTTGTTCCCTTCCCCATCGTACCGATCACCAATCAAAAGGTTATTTAAGGTGTTGGCATCTCGTAAAATATAATCTTTCTTACCAACTCGGTAACTAACGTTTGTCAGTTTGAGCACCTGCTCGTTAAAGTACCTGGTGGTTGAAGGGTCAAAGTTTCGTTCTAAACCAGGTAACGGAGGTAGTTTCGTGTCCCAATCTTTATCTTGCGGACTTCGGTGGGCGACCACTTCAATGCGTTCACACTCACCACTGCCCTCAAGCATTCTCGCCCCTAGTTTATCGCGCACTTGGCCAGTGAAAAGACGAAACTTGAGAAAATCTCGCTCTAAACTTGCCGCCATGTAGTCTGATAGATGGTTGGGTAGTTTGACTTGGAACTCTTCCTTAGCGTCAACTAAGTAAATGTTTGCTTGGTTTTGGTTTTGCTTAGGAGCTGGAATTTTGTGGGGCGAAACGGGCTTAATAGCTTCGCTCGGTGAATTTGGAACCATTTCTACCCCGACCAAAAAGAACATACTGTTATAAAAACCAACGTCGTAGCGAGTGAACTTGAAGTACAAACGGGCGTTACCAAACAAATGCCGAGTCGCTGGATCGGAATTGTTCCATAAGTCGTTATAATCAATCGGAACCTTGTTTCACGGCGCAAACTGATCAAATTTACCCACTATTTTTAACCAATCGGCCACATCAGCGGCGGATTGGTAATCAAACCTAGACACATAACCGGACTTACTCTCTTTGACGAACTTATCAAACAACTCCCGCTTTTTGCCTAAACGGTAGTAACTGGGGTGAAACTCGGGCATTTGCTCTCGTCCGTACATTTCACTTAGCACGCCCCGGAAGTGGCCAAAATCTTTTGGACCTCGCATACCAGAGTAATCTAGACTCTGGTTGTGAGGCCGGGCATTTTGATCGGGATAAGCCCACTTAAGTGAGTCGTACTTTTGCAGTTCTTTGCGAACCACGCTAATCACATCGTCCTTAGTTTTAAACCCGCGAACCGGGGTAGTAAAACTCCTTTTTTCCTCAATTACTTCAGGTGTTTGTAAGTTTTGAGTTTGCAACTTAGAGACGTTAAAATAGTCGCTATCTGGCCCGGTTAATCCGGTCAAAAAGCGAAAATTAAGCTCGGACAAATGGTAACGTTTTGGATCAAGGTAGCGGTTTCAAAAGATATTTCTGATGACCACTTGGTGGCGACCGATTTTCGGCCCTTCCATAACATCGCTCAAACCAGTCAGTTTCTTAAATTCGCTCACGCGCGAAAGACCTGGCTCAGTTTTATCAAGCGCTTGGAGCAGAGAAATAATCAGTCCTTTGGAGTTGGTTTTTAAATGGCGAGTGAGTTTTTGGCCCCAATCTTTGACAAGCGCTTGGAAATGGTGCTCAAAGGGCAGGAAACCTCCGATCACGATTGTGCTTGGCGAATAAACTTTTTGGTCGACGAGAGTGATGTTTGGTCGAACCCGAATAATGCCGTTGAAGTAGACTTGATCCGGTCGCTCAACAATTTCAAAACTTAACTTGTAATCTTGATCAGTGTCCTCGATCCACTGTCTTAACAACAATGACTTGTTAGCCAGCCTCGTTTCTCAAGTAAGGTTTTGACCGACACTGTAAAAAATGCTGTCGCCGATGAAATCAGCGTAGGCGCTCAAATCGTAAGTAACTAGATCTCGGCTCGCTTGCTCAGAAAGTCCCCTGATTTGGCCGTCAAAATAAAATTCACCAAAAAGACCTTGCATCTGACTGAGAATTTTTTGTTGAGCTTCGCGACGCTTAGCATCGTTTCAAAATCCTTCTATTTCAATTTCTTTAGACTGCATCTCACCGCCGCTACTTACCAAAACTAACAGCTGGATCACGCCCGCTTTGTCATCAATTTTGTTCACTACTAGGTCAACTTGGAAAATACCTAAAGTGTCAAAAGGATCAATTCCAAGTTCGTGAGCCGATGAAATTTGGGAAACGTTAAAATCAAGGACCGGTTTTCTCGTCCACTTAGTGCTCACCTGAGTCGGAAGACGCCGAATAAAATCGCGGATCGCTTTACCAGCCGGAGTCAAAAATCCGCTGATCGCGAAAGTAAGTTTTTGACTAATTTGACCCCAACTAATTTCTAAATCAGCCAGCAACAAATTGTTGCTAACCTGGGCATTAACGGATTTTCAAGTCAATTTCACTCCGCCTAAATCACCCGGCAGACGAATTGAAAATTCACGCAGATTATTGGCTATGTCATCAACGGTTACTTTAGAAATATCGGTTTCGTAGTAAGCAGAATTTTTAATGATTTTAATTCCGATTTGACTTTCGTTATCTTTGGCGTGGTTAAGTTGGCGAATCAAATTAACTTTCTCGTGAACCACTTTCTGCTCGTACTGACGGCGGTTCATCAGTCCCCCAAGAAGGTGTTCTCTAAATTGCGAAAGCCCGTTTTTCTCAAGTTCTCAGGTCAGAATTAAAACGCCCGCGTCATCGTCAAAACCACGAATGATTATTTTGTAACTGACCCCTCTTCTCGACTCATAATCGGGTTCGGACAGACCAAAATCGCTAAATCTGAGCAGTTGTTTGACCACGCCCATTTGACTTGGTAATCGGTTATTTAACTTGGCCTGCGCTAAGCGCTGGGTTAACTGGTCAAAAACTTTGCCGATCAAGTCTTTCAAAGTCAAATACCCGCTGATGGTTATCTCGCGCTCGCGCTCGGCCTGATCACTTTTAAGTCGCACTAAAACGGTTAGTTGACCTCTTTTGTCATCAAATGAACGAATGGTTAGCTCAACCCGGACTCCTTCCCAAGCCTCGCTTTGGCTTGGCAACTGAGGTAGGCCTAAATCCTCAAAACTAACCAAACTACCCCGGCCAAAACCACCTTCGCTCGGTAATTGGTGGTTTGAGCCAGTTAGAGTGCGGTTCTGGGCGATTCAATCGAGCAGGCGGTCAAGTTCGGTGGCACCTTTGGAAGAGATCGTCTTAAACCCGCTCAGCCTGAAGTGGAACTCCTTGGGATGCTGACTTATTTTGCCTCAGAGCACAGCCTTGAATTCAATCGTTCCTCGGTAATCATCAACGTCCAGCACTTCAAGGGAAATTTGGGTAAATCATTCGGACAAATGTTTGGCTAAGTTGGCTAGGCCAAATTTGCGAGCAAAATCAGATTCAATCCTTTGACCAATGTGAACCACCTGGCTGGCTAGTTTGTCAAGCAAAGAAGTTCGACTTCAATTTTTGAGCACTCACTCTTGGAACATTTTGAAAGATTGATTTTCTTTCTCAAGAAGTTCACGGTTAACTTGCCCGCTAGTTTTAAAACCTCCAATCACCAAACGAATACGATCGTGACTTTGACCCGCGTTAACTTCAACTAAAACATTGATTTCGCCACGCTCATCGTTAACGCCGTTAACGCTAATTTTAAGAACCACATTTTTTCATTGAGACGGTAAGTCAGTCAAGCCCAGATCAGACGGTTTAAACACGTCTCCCTCTGAACCAACTTGGCTCGGCAATTTGTCGGATCAGAGCGTCTTATTTCACTCTTTTTTTAAGTAAACCAAGAGTTTTTTCAAGTGCTTATCAGCGGTCATAAAACCGCCGATAAAAACAATTCTTTCGGCTTTTTGACCGTCTTTTTCGACCACAACTTTAACTTTTACCGTTCCCATCCCATCGTTAATTTCGACGACTTGGAAAGTTAACTTGACGTTTTTGATTAGTTGCTCAGGCGGATCAATTAAACCTAGTTTTTCCCAAGTGACGTAGTCGCCCATAGCAAACAACTGACTCGCTAAGTCATCGCTTAAATCAGTTTGAGAGGCATTTTTTTCTAGTCAATCTAGCAATTTGTCAAGTTCGCCATCAATTGTGTTGGAAGACTTATAGCCTCTGATAGTCAACTCAAACTGATCCAGTTGCGTCTTACCTCTAGTTAGTCCCACTCGAACATTGATAGTTCCGAGTTTGTCACTAAGCGATGAAACGAACAAATCTACCCTAGTGTTTGAAAGTTTTAACTGCTCCGCAACTGCTTGAAGACCGAGTTTTTCCCAACTTACTTGTTCACCAACCTTAGTGATTGAAGAAGGTAATTTTTGATTCAAAGTTGTCATACCGACTCTTTGCTCAATTAAGCGCTTAAGTTCTTCTAGGTGGGTCTGATTAGTTTTAAAACCACCGATCCAGATTAGTTTAGTCAAAGGTTCTCCGAGCCAAGCGAGTTTTATTTCAACTTGGATCCGACCTTCTTCATCGTCTACAGCGGTCAGTTTCAGTTGGATTTGAACTTGTTTTTTAAGATGGTCTGGAACGTTGGGAAGACCTAACTTTGCAAAACTGACACTTTGACCAACCGCGCCGACTTGCGAAGGTAACTGGTCGCCTAGTTTTGTATGAGCGTGGTTTTTTTCAATCCAACTCAGTAACTGTTGCAAAAAGTTTTTCTCAGCCAAAAATCCCTCGACCGTTAAAGTCCCCACGTAGGGTTTATTCCCGTGGCGAAGAGTAACTTTTATGGCAATTGTTCCGGTGTGATCGTTGATTTTGATAATTTCAAGTTCTAATTTAACTCCTCGTTGCCGGTTTTTCGGAATGCTCTTTAAACCTAATTCTTCTAAAGTTACCTTTTGACCCACCTGACCAATTTGCGAAGGCAGTTTCCCACTCATATTTGAAACGTTGCGATTTTCTTGAATCCACTCTAACAGAGCTGGCAAATGTTTTTTGTTAGCTCAAAAACCGCCGATAGTAATTAGGCCGCTTTTAGTTTGCCCCCGGCGTGAGAGCGTGATTCGCACTTTAAGCGTACCGTTATCATCGTCGTGCTCCAAAGTCTCTAACGCAAAAATAGTTCCCAAACTTTTTTGCTCAGGAATTTGTCAAAGACCTAAGTTTTTAAAAGTTAAGTTGCTCCGTCCTGCGAACTCAGAAGGACGTCTATCAGACAACTCACTAACGGACCACTTACGGGTTACCAGCTCAAGTAAATCGTTCAAAAATGCATCGTTTTCCCGTTTTTTTTCCTCTAAAACTTGCTCAGAAGTTTTAAATCCTTCAATCAAGACCAAAGTCTCCAAAGCAGTTTTTCCCACGTAGATCTTAACGCGCAGTTTTAAAGTTCCAGATCGGTCGTTAGCATCAAAAACGCCGAATTGGATCCGACTCGCGTAGGCAGTCAACCACCTTGGTAACGCTTTTAAACCTAAGGTGTTTAAATCGCCATTTTCAGACTCAAAAGTTCACTTTGCGTCGCTCGCCAGTTTGTCGCTCGACTTGGTCGTGCGGTTAAACGTTTTTTCAAAGTAGTCTTTGATCTGTTGAGCCTTAATGCGATCTTGGTCTTCCTTTGTAATCGTCTCCCGGCGAAATCCGCTGACTAGAATTGTCTTGTTTCTTTGGTAAAAATTACCGTCCAACCAAAACCTGATCGTGATCGTGAGTTCTAATTGACCTTTTTGGTCGTTCGTACGTTTACCCGGTGTAAAGTGAACTTTGGCGCCGTAATCTTGCAAGTCTTTCAGATCGGGCAACCTACCGATCCCGAGTCGCTGATAAAAATCGTGAGCGTCAATATTTTTCAGAAAACTAGTCGCTAACTTCTGGCTGTGGGAAGTTTTTGACCGCGAATTAATTTGATCAAGCACTTTCTGAACGCGCTCAAAAATCTCGCGCAGTCGCTCGTTGCCAACGAGAAATCCACCGACCTTAATTTTTAAATCTCGGTGCTGGCCACCAAAAGCAACTCGGATAGAAGCCTCTAGTTGACCACTTTGATCGTCGATGTCAACTATCTTTACTAGGTGCTCAGCTTGGCGTAAATTAAAATGCTGTTCAATTCCTAAGTCATCGACCGTCACAACGTTTAAATCTTGGAAAAAACTAGCCTTCAGGCTGGGCAAACTGGTTTGCAAATAACCATCGTCAGGTAGGTTCTCAGCGATTTTGGCCAGGAAATCAGTCGGATTAACTTTTAAAAAACCGCTGATCGTGACACCGCGCTTTAAAATTTCCGGCGCGAAGTTAACCTCATCTTTGTAACGGTGAATATCAACCACAATTTGACCAGTTAAATCATCGTAAGACTGAACTTCAAAACTATAGTCTTGACCGAAAACCTTGTCGACTCCGATTTGCTGAGCCGAGTAAATCTGACCGATTTCAAAATCTGTGGTAGAAACCTGTTCTAACGCCGTGCGGTAAGCGTTTTTGAGGTTAATAACTGGCTTTTGATCATCCTGCTCGTTTTTTTTGTGATCAACCCTATCAAAACAAGCTATGAGCGACGTAAAGGGCAAAGTAACGAGCCCTAAGCAAGCGGTGGTTAAAAACATTTTCTTCATACTGATCTCCGATAAACTGTTTAATCATCTCACGATTTTGAACTAGTTTTCGATCTCCCTGGCTCTCCTTTGATCGTCTGAGTCAAACTAGTTAGCATTGACCAAGGATGGTCTCCAAATTCCAGCGCTAAATGAGAAAGGGTTTTGCAAAAAAATCGGCACCCTGAAAATTTACTTGGAAACTTTAATTTTCACAACCGTGTCAATCAGTTTTAACTCGTTCGCATCGTGCCATTGTCGATTTTCTTTTAGTTCTGGCCATTCATAGGCGTAATCCATCAAATTGTTAAAGCGCCCGAAACGAAAACCAACTTTGAAACTCATGATGGCTTGATCGTCGCGGAGCTCAACCTGGCTAAGTCTAAAGTAAGGTCGAGCAGATAAGACAACCTCCCGGATGTTGGGACGGCCAATCATATCACCGTAGAACGATGTCCAATCAATCGGCATGTTTACGTATTTAAAATAAGAATTTTCCCGGTTGATATTTTTGTGTCATTGATTGATTGCGTCTGGATCAGCCAAATCAACCTGGTACTTTGAGATGTCTTGTTTGTAAGTGGTTTGGATAACACTTTTAACGCTTCACGGTAAGGCGGAGTGTTTCATTGGTAAGAATTCATTTTTCGCTAGATATTCATCGTAGGTGCGTTCGGTAACGTCAACAATTTGATCATGGGTGGCAAATCCGACAAACATCTTGGTAAAACTTCTTTTTCCGCGGTAAAGACGGTCGTAGCGATCTTTATTTGTGAACAGACTGCTTTCATTACTTCAAACCTTGAAATTAAAACCGCTAACATCACTGCTAAGTCCCCACAAAAATTCAAATTCGTATCTATCTTGGTTAAAAGTGTGGTGCTCTCCCACTTTTATCGGCTTNGTGGTAACGTTTGTCCATTTCAATCGCGTCAAGCCACCGGTCGACATCGTCAGCCTGACTGTAGTTAACTGTTGCCTTGCCGTTAAAGTCGCCGGGTTTGAGTGGTTTAAACAGTTTGCTTAAGCGTTCTCTTTTGGAATGGTATTTCGGTGAATAGCCAAAATCATGGGGAAACTCTGGCAGCGATTCTTCGCCGTATCAAAACTGCAAAATCCCTCGAAAATGACTTAAGTGTCAATTGGGTGCTTTGAGAGTTAGCGAATTGTCTAGCTCAGCGTAAACCCTGGTTACCGTTTTGACTACGTCATCCCGAGTTGCAAACCCAGTCAACTTTTTGGCAAAACTCCTTTTACCGCGGTAAAGTTTATCGTACAAAAACTCGCTTTGATAAACCTTCTGGTTGAAAGCTTCTTGACCTTTGATGCCAAATAGAAACTCAAAATCGTACGCACCAAGATCGTAAATCCGTTGATCATCTCCGAGCGGTTCGCCGAGGATGTCAACCACCAGTAATTCGTACTTCCCGTCGATGCGATAGGTTAACAGATCGGCGAGTTGAGTCAGTTCTAGGAATTTGTTGACGCTTGCGTGCGGAACGCTCTGATCGTACTGACGGGGGTATTTACTAATTTGACCATCGTGACCAGGGCCAGAATTTGCTAATCACTCTTGGAATAGCGACGCTAACAATCCGTGGTAACCCTGTTCAATTTGGTGATCAAATTTAGTTTTTAAATTACGAATGTGACGCTGAACATAGTTTTCAAAACTTTGGAAACCATCAACAACAACGGGTTGATTGCTTTTAAACTCAAGGTCAACGTAGCGCAAAATTGGCCAAATAGAAATTAGGCCACCAAAACGAGCGCCGCTAGGTCTTTCAGCCACCTCAAACGTGAGGCGTGCGACCTTGGAAGGGCCTAGTTTTTCCAGCATTGCCGTCAGAACACGAGTGGTGGTGAGCAGCTTTAAATCTTCCAGCCTAACCATTCTTCCGGCCGCATAACGCTCGTCGTCACCGATCCACTTATTGCTAAGGGAAGTCGAATCGTAGGTCACAATTTGGGTGAGATCTAATTCGGACAGATCGGCCAGTTTCGCATCAAAGTAACTTCGGCCAAAAACCCGGTCAATTTCCTTAGGAATGTCTTGCCGAGCCACTGCTCGTTTGGCGTCGTTTCAGTAACCGGTGACAACTAGATTTTTTGACCTTGCGTAGCCGGTGGCTAAACTGGCAATTTTTACCAGAGTCACGATTTGACCCAAGTTATCGTTTCGATCAATTACCTGCGCTTTAAATTCTAAAAGTTCGTTTTCCAAACCAAAAATTGTAACGCCAAGATCAGCAAAAGGAAACGCTTTTTGAAACGGAAATTCACTCACCAGTGTTTGGGACAGTTTGGTCTGAGTTTGATCGGGAACGCTTTCTCAGATGGCGTCTACCAATTTATCGCTGTAAGGCTTAAAACCGGTAATGTGAAAAATTATTTCCGATTTAGCCTGAGCGCGAGCAATCTGCAAACTGAGCACCAGCGTGTTTGAGTTCTCTTGCCGAGACACGATCTTCCACTCTAGACTAAAAGTTTCTAAATTGGTGGGCAAGATAATTCCTCAGGCACGTAAATCGTTTTCAATCATGTCAAGACTTACATCGGAAATCTTGATTTCGTAAAGATGCGAAGATTTATCAATTTGGAGCACGATTTTGCTACTATCGTGGTCAGTAGCGTGTAAATCTTTAATTTGTCGAACTACTTGATCAACTGCTCGCTGGTCAAAAGTCAGTTTGTTTAAAAAGCCTCGCAGCGTCACGCTCACTTCGTGGGTTTGCTCAAACCGGCTAATTTTTATTTCAATCGTTAATTCACCCTTTTGATCGTTGACTTGGTCAACTACCATTTGAACTTCGGTGTTAGGTCACTTACTTTGCTCAAAAGCTGGTATTCCTAGTTCGTAAAAATCAATTACAGCCCCAGTTCCAGCTATTTGACTAGGCAAGGTGTTGGGAAAGTTAACTTTGGATAGTTTTTGCCGAATCAAAGTTGTTAACTCAGCAAAATACTGAGAAAGTTTTTTAAATCCGCCAACCAGGTAGGAATTAGTCAGCGGCACGCCGTTTTTACTTAGCAAAACTCTGACCTTAACTTGGCCGCTGGCGTCCAACGCTTCTTCAACTACTAGTTCGACGCTGATCGTTTGGCTAACTTCGGCAGGTAAAGCGCTTAGACCTAGTTCCTCAAAAGTGATTTTTTGCCCCGGGATGTATAAATCGCTTGGTAAAGCGCGGTCCTGACTGGTTAAGTTACGGTGTTGAACGATTCAATCAAAAGAAACTCGCAGTTCGTTTCGAACTTGCTCGGTTGTTTTAAACCCTCTCACGATTAGCCCTAAATCAAAGTGACGAGTCGGATGCTCAAGTTTGATGTCCAGACTTATCTCCCCTGCTAAATCGTTAACTCGTTGGACTTTAATGATTAGTTTAAAAATGTTTTCCAAGTCGGCTGGCACTGGTGGAAGACCCAGTTCGACAAAACTCTTCTCCTGTCCCGGTTGCGCGACTTGACTTGGTAAACTGTGTTTGAGAGAAGTCTTAGACCAATTAGTTTGGAGTCAATTAGTTAGTTTGTCTTTCCAACGCGTAATTTCTTGGATGTGTTGGTCAATTTTTCTAAAACCGACCACGGTCAGCATCCCTTCTTCGCTAACCGAAGATTTGTAAAGATCCGCTTTAACTCAGAGCATTCCGTTTTGATTATCAACGGCGATAATGGTCAACTTGATTCAGGCACCGTACTCTTTTTCAAGGTTTGCGTATTTGCCAAGACCAACGTCTTGTCAAGTTACCGCTTGACCCCGAACCCCGACCGAGCTTGGTAGTTTCTCGCGGTGGGAAGTGACTAATTCTTCACTTTGAATCCGCTCTAGCAATTTTTTTAGTTCATCGCTGGTAGTAAAAAAACCTCTCACAACCACGTATCCGCTGAAAGTAACGCCTTGGCAAGTTAACTTCACCAAGATTTCGACTTGGCCCGCTAAGTCGTTTGGAACAGCGAAAGTAAGTTCTCAACTAACCTGGTGTTGATCAAGGAAGTACAAGTCACTTAAACCAAGTTCTTCCAGTGAAATTGATTGTCCTTTGGAACCAATTGAACTAGGCAGTTTGTCCCGGTGGATAGTTAAAGCGCGTTCTTGTTGGAATCGGTTTAACATTTTCCGCAGCTGATCACGGATCTCGTTACTAGTCTTGTAACCAGAAATGAGGTAGGGAATGCTCCGCACGAGCTCGCCTTTGCTGATTGACACTTTCAACTTAAGTAGACCGTCATCATCGTTAAATCCAGTTAACTCAATTTCGACTGAGTAGTCCCCAAAAAGTTCGGTTGGCAACTCGTCTAAACCTAGGTTAGTAAAACTCGGACGATCTTTTTGATGGTAGATCTGACTAGGTAATTTTTGGTCAAAACTCGTTTTATTCCGGTGCTCTGTTAACCAAGTTAGTAGTTCGTCGATCGTTTTTTGGTGCGTTTTATAACCACCAATTAATAAAGTTTTACGAGCGGTTTCGCCCAGTTTGGTAACCGTCAATTCAACTTCAATCTCTCCTGTGAAATCGTCGGGTTTGATGATTATGAATTTAGTAGCGACGCCTTCCCAAGTTTGACCCGGTGTTTTCTCTAGACCTAGCTCTGATTGGGTGACAGTCGATTGACTTGTACCGATCTGGGTTGGCTTTAGGTTTTTGTGTTTACTGACTAACCAATTGGCACTCGCCCAGTCTAGAAAATCATGCAGTTGTTGGAGAATTTGTTGCTGGCGTTCCCGGATAACTTCCGCGTTGGTTTGAAAACCTCGCACCACGATCAATTGGGAATCGGATTGCCCACCTTTGGAGACTATCACTTCCAACTTTATTTCTCCCGTGTCGTCGTTAGTTGACCGAACCAACAACTTGACGCGGGCACCCTGAAGCACATTTTGCCCAAGGTGGTCCAACCCTATCCTTGGAAAGTCGACTGACTCTTTAACCTTAGCAACTTGAGTCGGCAACTTTTTGTTAAAGCGGGTCTGCTGACGGTTTTTCTCAATGTAAGCAAGTAAGTCAACAAGATCCTGTCGGTTTTTCTGACGGATCTGCTCGCGAACTTGTTCGGTCGTCGCGTAGCCTATAATTGTAATTGATATCTCTACGCGAACTTGACCAACTTCAATTTTTACTAACAAAGATAAGGTGCCGTGCTCATCGCTAGGGACTCCAGGAATTAACTCAATCTTGACCCCTTTTTTTAAGTCTGGTGGCATTTCATCCAAACCTAAACCTGCTAGGTTTTGTTGTGATTGGTTGCTCAAAAACATTCGTTTGGCTTGGGTAGGTAAAAGAGTGTTTAAACTAGTTTTTTTATCCAACTGTTCAAACCAATCTTTGACTACTTGAGCTTTAACGTGGTCACGGTTTTGTTTAGCTTGGTCGCTGGTCAAAAAACCGCTTATTAAAACTGTTTTGCTTCTCTTAAGCGAATTGGCTTGGTTAGTGGTTTTGAAAGTGACAATTAACTCTAATTGTCCCTTAGCATCGCTTGTTTTGGAACCAATTTCAAAATCAACTTCAATATGCTCGTCTTCAAGATCTGGGAACTGACCGATCCCGAGTTGATCCCAAAAATCTTGGTCACCCTTTCTCTGAACCAAGGCCGAAGGTAATTGATCGCTGTGCTTCGTTGTAGAACTAGCATCCAATTTTTCCATCGCTTGGCGGATTTTATCCAGACGCTCTCTGAGAACCAAGTCTCCCACTTCAAGATCCGTCACCGTTAGCCTAATGATCTGGTCTTGGTTAGCAATTGCGATTTTAACGTCAATGACCAAATCACCGGTTAAATCATCGTGGCTAACCACTTCGATAAAGTGTTTTGATTGGCGAAGTTTAAAGTAGTGGGCAATTCCTAAGGTTTCAACGTTTAAGAGCGCCATATCTTTCAACTGACTGGGTTTAACTTTAGTGAGCAAATCGCTAGTTAAAACTTTATCCTCTGGTATCTTCTCGGTTACTTTCGCCAGGAAATTGACAAAGTTTAAAGACTTAAATCCTCGGATTTCGACAGCGGTTTTAAGTTTGTGCAATACTTGATTTTTAGTGAGCATAACGTTGACGTTAAGAGTGCCTTGCAAGTCGTCGTAGCTCTCAATCTCAAACGAGTATTGATCGTTAAAACTGTTATCAATTCCGAGTTGACTAGGAGAATAAGTCTGACCGGTTTCAAAACCAAAAGTATCGCGGTCTGCCAAAGTAGTGTAGTAAAAACTCTCAAGTTTGACTTTCTCTTTACCTTCCTCGTCTTTTTCCAATTTTGAATCTTGTTCGTCTCCCCAAACGCTTCCGCAAGCAACCAAACTAGCAACGGGCAAGGAAACTAAACCGCATGAAGCGATCAACAAAGTTATTTTTCTCATACACAACCTCTAACCAAGATTATAGCATTAGTAAATCTAGGGTTAAGTTGTCTAAGATTAATGCTAGCGCTTAGAAAGGTTGATAGCACCACATCCCGTGGTGCTATCAAATCAATTACGTTTAACAAATGCTTAAATCTTGCCGCCAGTTTCTAGGTGTTAAGCGGATGATTCTGGAAAACAGATACGTTAACGACGCGGACTAAGTCAGGGTTATTGATTCAAACAAACGTCATTTAACTCTTGTAGAAAATTTCCCAAACTTTTCCAGTCACGGTCAGCGGTCTAGTAAGCTTATTCCGAACCGGCTTATATTCAAATCGCGACGTAAGTTCAGAGTTAGTCGTGGTTAGCGCTTTATTGTAGACTAGGATCGGACGGAATTTAGCGCTAGCGTGATACTGGCCTATTCCCGGAGAATCACTCCACGGAGTGTGGCTCACCATCTGAAAAAACACCATGACATCCATTTCTTTGAGACGAGCGATCAAATCAAACATTTCTAACTCTGTTCGATCATGAGTTTTCCTTAGTCCTAAAATGTAACTCAGCAAATTGCCACGCTTAGTATCGCGCTGATTAGGCACGTCTGAGTCGTAGACGAATTCCCAACTTTCCAAGAAGTCTCATCTTCTTTTTTTAACATTATCAAATGTAACTTCCAACTTGTGCTGATCCTGATCGCTTGACAAAAGTTTGACCGCTGATTTTCCTGGGGTTATTTTGCCAATTAGACTTCTTTGCAAATACTCTTGATCATCAAAACTCTTGCGCAAGTAATTGGCAAAGTTATTAGGTAGTGCAATTTTAACTTCCCGGTCTAGAACGCGGAGCGAACTGCTTGACATGTAGGAGGAAATCGGTTGATTTTGGTAGGGAGAAACAAGGGGAATACGGGCGCTAGGTGAGTTAGGAACCATTTGGACTCCCACTTTAAAGACCATCAGTTCTATGGTCTTTTCACCTTCCTGGCCAAATTTTTCAATTCTTGTGAACTGGAACCACAAGAGAGCATTACCAAGCAAAGCTCGAATTGATGGGTCAAAATTTCACAACTGATCTTGATCAAACGGCACCTTATTCCAAGGTACAAACTTGTTGTGTGAATTGACGTGTGGGAGTTTGAGTCACCGCGCTACATCGTCTTTATTTTCGTAGTCAAAAGAAACGGTGTACTCTTCTTTTTCGCCAGTCTGAGAATTAACGCGTGCTTCGCCAAACTCGGATAGAAACTGGCGATTTATCCGACTGTAATGGGGGAAGTTCCAATTAAACTCAGGTAGTGTGTCTCTGCCATACATTTCCATCAATGCGCCGCGCAGGTGAGATGTATCAAAAGCTAGGTCTGTCCGTTGTCGCCAATTGAGTGTGTGGGTCAATCTGGCTAACAGTTGACTAACGGCACTTATCACTTGATCGCCGGTTTTGAAACCGCCGATGGTTTTGGTAAAAATTCTCCCTTCCAAATGTTCATAACCAAGTTTGTATCTGTGTTTAATTTCTTGATTGAATTTTTGGTGGTGAGCGCCTTTCAAACCAACCACAAAATCAAAGGAATGTTCGGAGCTGTAATCATTTGGTTTTGGCAAGTTGTTAGGGTACCACTTACTAAAGTTAAGGTCAACGATTGAGAGTTGGTACTTGTCGTTTATAACGTAATCTTTGAAAAGATCTTTCAAACCACTTAATTCCATAAATTTTGCTAAAGGATCAGCAGAATTTTGGACAGCGCTTAGAAGAGAAATTTTCATCCCTTGGGAAGCAGTTTTGAGATCGCTACCAATTTTTTTGCTCCACTTAAGCACGTGTTCATGGAAGAAAGTTTCAAATGACTTAAACCCGCTAATGATGATCGTTTGAAGGCCAGGAATCTTTTGGTCAACTAAGTGAAGAATCGGTCGGATGCGGATGCTGCCGTGGAAGTCTATTCCTTCTGGTCGCTCGGCAATTTCAAACGAAATGCCATAATCGGAATCTAGTTGTTTGATTAAAGTCCACAGTTCCGCGGTTTTTTGGCTTAAACGAAGTTTCTCGGGTGTAAATTCTTGGCCGTGAGCGAAATCTTTGTCGTCGCCGATAAATAGATCGCTCAAAGTCGTCTGGTCGTAAACTTTGAGACCAAGCGTTTCTAAGTACGACAGTCCGGTAATTTTTCCGTTGTGGTGGAATTGTTCAAAGACCTTGTCAATTTGAGTCGGCAACTCCCGCTGAACTTTTTGACGTTTGGCGTCGCTTCAAAAACCTTCTACGACGACTTCTTTCTTTGTCCGTATGTAGTCGGATTTGGAACTTGAAATGATCACTCTTACTTCAATAGAACCTTTCGGGTCGTCAAATCCGGTGACCAAAGCCTCAAAATTGAGCGGTTCAGTCTCAAATTCAGAAATGTCAACGCCAAGCATTGCGAAACTATAAAGACGACCAGCAACAAATTCAGAGACTAATTTTCTAGTCAACTTTGAATGAAGACGAGTCGGGAACTGCTCCCACTTGGAATCAATTAACTCTTCCACATCGGTCCTAAAACCTTCTAAAACAAACACCAGTATTTGTCGCGCACTACCACGGAATAAATGCAACTCAAACTTGACGAGCTTAGTCGACTCAGGTGGGCGTGTAACCGAGATTAGTTTCCAGTTTAATTCAATGTCAATCGGTATTTTTGGAAGCGAAATTTTTCAGTCAGATGCGTTATTTTTAATAAGGTCAATCGTAACGTCGTCCATGTCGATCGCCCAAAAACGCGCCTTGGGATCTTGCTTGATGCGAATCTGGTCGTCGCTAGGGCTAGCGCCGTTCAATTTTCGGATGAGTTGAATAATTTCGGCAACTTTCTGATTGTCAACGTCAGAATTCTTGAGAAATCCTTCCAAAGTTAGCGGTTCTTCTCTAATTACCCCTTTCTTGCTCAACTCTAAGACAATTGATAGACGACCGTTTTGATCGTCCACTTCTTGGACTAAAATTTTAACCAACACGCCCTGGTCTTCGCCAGCGCTTAACTCCGCAACTCCTAACAAGGAAAGGGTCGTGTAACTACCTTTTTCACCGAAGTAACTCGGTAGTTTATCAGCGACTTTAATTTTTGCTAAGCGCTGCTTGATCAAGGTCAATACTTCCTGGATTTGGTCGCCAACTTTTTTAAAACCACTAACAGTCAAGTCACGGGTTATCTCAACGCCTTCCTTAGACAAGAAAATTTTCACCGTAGCCTTCCCGGTTAGATCGTCAATTTTCCAGAGAACCAGTTTAAAACTTGTGTCTTGAGAAAAATCAACTGGATCAGGTTTTAAGCCCATTTTTTGGTGGCTAATTTCTTGACCCAACTGACCTAGCTCGGATGGCATCTTCTGGCTATGCACGCTTTTAGCTCAATTTTCGCTGATCTGATCAAAAACCGAGTCCAACTCGTCTCTCACAGTTCCGACTTTTTTATAGCCTCCGATTAGAATCGTCTTTTCCTCTCTCACACCGCTATTGGTAATGATGACTTTAACACGGATCTCTCCCTGCTCTTGGTTAATGCGATCAATGGTTATCGTCACAACAAAATTTTCCTTGAATTGGTGAGGGAGTTCCTTAAGTCCTAGGGAAATCAAATCAATTTCTTGTTTCGCAACGCCCACCATACTAGGCAACTTATCGCCAAGCGAAGTTTTAGTTCAGTTGTGATCCATCCATTCGCTCAGTCGTTTGACTTGTTTTTCTATATCTTTAATTTGGTCTTTAAGAGTCTTAAAGCCAGCGACAGTAATCTCGAATTCTTTGCTTTGTGACTCCTTGGTCAGTTTGACCTTAACTTTGATAGTTCCCTTTTGATCGTTTGGAAACACCACGGTTAAAACAACCTCAGCACCTTGTTTTTGTTCCTCGGTTAAGCCGCTAAGCCCTAAATCATCAAAGGTAACGATTTGATCTTCATGACCAATCAAACTAGGCAATAAGTCGCGCTTGGTCGTCTTCAAATTGGTTTTAATTAAATCCATGACTTGGATTAGTTGGTCGTCGACTTTTTTAAAGCCTTGAACGATGATCTGGTCTGAGTAAGTAACGCCGCGGTGCGAAAGCGTGACTCTTAATTTCACTTCGCCTTTGACATCGTTTCAATCAACCAAAACCATGTTAATTCTTATACCTTGCTGACTTAATTCAATTAAATCTCTAATCCCTAAGGTCTTAAAATCAACCGCTTGTTCTTTTCGGCCGATTGAACTGGGCATTTTGTCTCGGTGGATGGTAAAACCTAAGTTATTCACGATTCAATTCATCTTGGCGACCAAATCGTCACGGACATCGTTGCTCGATTTGTAACCGACTATCCACCACCTCGTTTTTTCTTTAACGCTTTTTTCTCGAATGTCTTTCCGAATCGTTAGTTCAACCTCGATTGATCCATTTTGATCGCTAGGATTAACAACTATGAGTTTAGTTTCGTATTCACTAAATAACTCTGTAGGCAAACTGCGCAAACCTAAATCTTTAAAACTAACCACGTCATTTGGAGCAGCGATTTCGCTCGGAAGTTTGCCTATCAAATTCGTCCAAGTAAGGTTGTCCTTAGCCCAGGCAAACAAGTCCTCTATTTCTTGCTGATGGGTTTTATAACCAGCGACCACGTAAGTCTTTGTCGCTGATTGACCTTCCTTTAAAGCGGTGACTTTTACTTCGAGGGTTCCGTCAAAATCGTTTGGCTCAACAATCTCAAAAGTAAGTAAAGCACCGGATCTTCTTTCTTCGGACAAGTTAGGAAGACCTAAGCCTGGCAAAGTTGCCGGCATGTTTTTCGATCCAACTTTGCTCGGACGCATGTTTGTATGGGAAGTCAAAGTTAAATGTTCGGCGATTCAATCCAATAAATCTTTAAGTTGTTGAACGACTTTGGCTTTGTTTTCTCTAGTGACCTGATCAATTGTTTTGTAACCACCTATAATCAAGGACTCCTCAAGTTTTTGGTTATTTTTGCTAACTGTAATTTCTAACTCTATTTCGCCCGTTTGGTCGTTGGGAAGAATTATTCGCAACTCAACTTCTATCCCGGAACGAACCGATTGATCAATTTCCTTTAAACCAAGTTTTGTAAAAGTCACTACTTCTAGTGGCTTACCGACTTGCGACGGTAATTTTTGATCTCAAGCGGTGTGATTGTGATTTTTTCTGATGTGAGCTAGGAGTTCTCTCAGTTCTTGATCTGTTTTTTGACGTTCTCAATCTTCAATTTGCCTTTTGGTGGCATAACCCTGGATAAGCAAGTTTGATACCAACTTCGCTTTTCCGACTCTGATAGTGATGGTTAATGATAAGGTGCCTTGCTTATCGTCGGCAGTTCCTACCTCTATCAACATATCAATTCCCGATTGATAACGCTCCGGAAAGTTCTCTTCTAGTCCCAGCGCAGCTAAATCGCGTTTTTTTCCTAGCAAAAACTCCTTTTTAACTTCGGAAGGAAGCGTCTGTTTGTAAGTGGTAATTTTGTGGAATTCGTTTTCCAAATAGTTCTTGAACTGCTGGGCTTTGATGTGCGATAAATCGTACTTAGTACCTTCGGTCGTTAAAAATCCGCTGATTAAAATTACTTTGATTCTGATCAACGAGTTGGCGCCACTTGAAGTTTCAAATTTAACAATCAGTTCGATTTGACCTGTTTCATCGCTAGTTTTTTTGCCGCGGGAAAAAGTAACCTTAATCTCAGAATCTAAACTAGGGAATTGCCCGATGCCCAGTTGGTCTCAGAAATCCGCGTCACCCAACCTTTGCATCACCCGAGATGGCAGCACATCGTCTTGAGAAGTTTGGGCATCTTTGATTTCTCTCATGGCTTGATTAATTTGGTCCAAGCGTTCTTTGAGAACCGGATCGTCCATAGCAAGGTTGGTGATGGTTAAACGCGTTGTCAGAGAGTCGCCAGCGATGCTAATCTTCAAGTCAACCACTAATTCCCCGACTGCATCGTTATGATTAAACACCGTGATACGGTGCTCAGCTTTACGGAAACGAAAATGTTTATCAATACCAAGGGTTTCCACATTTAGAAAATCAAGCGCTTGCAATTCGCTCGGCTTTTGCTTTTTGGTCAGATCAGTTGCTAGCATGCCGTCCTCGGGCAAATCTTGGGTTAATTTCTTTAAAAATTCTGTGCTGATAATGGTCTTAAATCCGCCCACTTTTACATCGGTGCGGAGCACATGAGGAGTTGAATCTTTGCCATGTTCCACGCTAACTACCAACGTCCCCTTTAGATCGTCGTAGTCTTTAATCTCAAATTCGAATTCATCGTTAAATGCGTCGGCTATTCCAAGTGAAACCGCGCTGTGGCGCTCTCCTATCTCAAAACTTAGGGTCTCAACATCAGCTAATGCGGTGGTATAAGAGTCCTTGGGATCAACGACTATTTTTTTGTTATCATCCTTGTCGTGATTTTTCTCATCCTCTTTTTCGTGACCCCAGACACTTCCGCAAGCAATCAAAGAAGCGATAGGCACAGTAATCAAACCTAGTTGGGCGGCAAATAAAGCGATTTTTTTCATATCAATTCCTTTTGTAGACAATTATACAACTTCTTGAACTAAATTTGACTTAAAATAGTTTACGTTTGGTCGTTGAGTGGTCATTTATCGGTCGCAAACTTGGCCCAAGATAACCAAATTGCGAGCGCTAACTGCTTGAGTATTTCTAAGACTAAACTATCCCACTAACGGATTAAGTAAGTTGGTAGTTTGTGAGCCACTAAATGTTTAAATTCTCAAGCATGGATTTTGAGTTGTGAGTTAATGGTTGAATCAGGTGCTATAACCAAGATGCTAGTTTAGTAGTTTTTAACTAACTTGTAGTGCATCTCCCACACTGTTTTGCTCTTAACAAAGACTGGTTTGCGCGCGTTATTGACGTAGGTAAGCGGTTTTTCTTTCCCTTGAATCCAAATGTGAGCATTGTAAATTAGTCAAGGACGAAACTTGATCATAGCGTTATATTCGGTGGCACCGTAATCAGGTTCGTGGGCAAAGTCAGTTGAAGAAATTTTTTCAAACAAAATGGTTATCCCTAACTCACCAAGGTATTTTTGGAATTCCATTTGGTGGAGCTTAAATTTAGTCGGCAAAAGAATGTGTCGTCTAGCAACCAAAACATTTTCCAAAATGTGACCGTTATTTAGTCGGCCTGGACTGCCCTCTTCTTTAAAGTGCTCTCAGACAAATGTACCAACCGAGTGGTTGGCTTGGTAATCAAATAACCACTGTTTAGCTCTAAGTCTTGTTTCCCACCCTGGTTCTTTAACTGGATCTTTGCTCTTGTCTGGGAAAACAGGCAGTTTGACTTCAATTTTATGGTGATCATTCTCGCTGCTCAACAACTTTACACCTAAATCAGCTTCCAATTTTGGGGTAAACAACTTACTTTTTAGAGCTTCGGATTGAACGATATTTTCCATGTACTGCTTTACGTTGCTTGGAACCCGCAAGTTGAAGTGAGATTTGAGTATTCTGAGACCACCCCGCTCAAAGTGATCTACGCGGACGTTTTGTTCGCTTCACCTAGCTGGCAAATCATCTTTTTTCGGCGAAATAGTTTGGTAACGCAGGCCAACTTCAAAAGATAAAGTGTCTTTCCCGTCTTGACCTGGTACAATCTGCAGAAATCTGAAATAAGGCTGAGCTTGATCAACGAGCGGTCTTAGGCTGGCGTCAAAAATGGTGGCCCAATCTACTGGAATTCTGTTTCAATTCCAGTATCTGTTTTGTTGGTCGACACCCTCCAATCATTTAGTAACGCTCCGAGAGTCTTTATAGTTGACAACCACCAGTTTTTCAATCTTACTGTGCTGAAGTTCTGCGTTAGCAGAAAGCCAAGGCCCCAATTTATTTCGCTTGCGTTCGTACATTGGCGACTTTAGAAAGTCATGGGGAAATTCCGGAATCGACTCCGGTCCATAAATTTGTCGCAAAATTCCCAGAGAATGAGTGTTATCAATGTCCGATGATAATACGTCAAAGACTTGGTTTTTCTTGATTCACGATTCAAATGCACCATTCACGTTTTCGCTAGAATCAAAACCGGTCAGAGTTTTGCTAAAACTTCTTTTCCCACGGTATTTTTTTTCATAGTTTTGGAAAAACGATGCTAACTCATTTGTAGATCTAGCGTATATTTTTTGATTAAAATGGGATCACTGATCGCCTTTCAAACCAACTACGAATTCAAAAACGCAGTTATTACCAAACGTTTTCTCATAGAGTTGATAGTTTGTTGCCGGGTCCTTAGCAATACTTGCTAAGACTGCTTTTACTTCCAATTGGTAATTTTTGCCAAAATGCATCCCAACAAATGTTTGCGATAGACCAGTTGCTTCCATAAATTTTTGGGTAGTTTCTCAGTCGTTTGAAGCGTTGCTGACCATATTCCACATATTTAATCGGTCAAGTAACGACACATATGAGCCCTGGGAGTTTGTGCGGATATTACCAGGCAGTTTTTCTTTTCAAATGGCCACTTGATTCCAAAAGTATGACTCAAAACTTTGAAACCCTCCGATTACAATTGCTGGAGAAACAATTCTCACGTCTACGTGGCGCACCACAGCTCGGATGCGGATGTTACCGTGAAAGCGGACGCTCTCAGGGCGCTCCACGATTTCAAAAGTGAGACTGTAAGTTGAACCAAGTCTTGTCAATTGGTCGTTCAGAAACTTGGTCTTCTGCAGCTTTAACTCGTCAAGCGAAAGTTCGTTGCCGACGGAGTAGTGCTTGTCGTCGCCAATGTAAAGTTTACTTTGACTAGTTTTGTCGTAGACGGGCATGCGGTAAACTTCCTCTTCAGAAAGATCGCTAATCGGTTTACCGTAGTTAAAGTTGTCAAAAATTTCGTTAAAGCGCGCAATCTTGACTTTGGACGTTTCGCGTTTAGCGTCGCTTCAGTAACCTGCGACTAAAATCGTTTTGCTTTTCTTGAAATCGGTCGAATCGGCCGAAATTGTCAGTCGTAATTCAACCGTTCCGTTTTTATCATTCAAATCAGTCACAACCAGTTTAAATTTGAAAATTTTGTCAACAACATCGGGGTGTTTGACGCCCAACTCGGTGAATGTGTATTGTTGGTTAACTTTAAAATCAACGACTCTCTTTTCCACTAAACTGGTCGTAACTTGGAAAGGGAATTTATCTAGGTGAGATGCGATCAACTTATTGATCAACGGTTCAAAACCTTCTATTCTGAAAGTAATTCTCTGTTTAGACTCTCCTTTTGATATCTCCAAAGTTAGCACCAGACGCTTGTTGCTCTCATTGGTTACCCGGTATAAAGATCAGTCAACCTCAACGCCGGAAGGTATTTGAGGCAAAATAATTTTTCAGAGACTTGGGTTTGACTTGATCTCGTCAATGGTTATTTCTGAAACGTCACGGGTGTAAAGGTCTGGGACGTCATTGACTTTGATCACTATCTCGTTAGCCGAGGAATCAACATGGTTTAACTCCTTAATTTGCTCAACCAACTGATCAACTGCACGGCGGTCTAAAACCGATTGCTTCTGAAAACCGCTCAGCGTCAAAGTCTCGCTCTGTTCTTTACCTAATTTGTTTAATCTGACGGTGATTTCTAATTGACCGCTTTTATCGTCAGCGTTTTCAACCAAAATCTCTACCTTAATCCCTTGAAGCTCGCTTGAATCCAGCTCAGCCAGACCAAGTTTCATAAAAGTGAGTTTAGTTCCTTTTTTGCCTATTTGACTTGGCAACTGATCGGACAATTTGACGGTCTGTAAACGTTGCTTGATCAAATCAAGTAACTCACTAAGTTGATGAGCGACTTTTTTAAAGCCAGTGATTGCCAAACTTTTTGTAATTTCAACTCCGTTTTCGCTTAACACGAATTTGACGATGATCTCTCCGGCAACATCATCAGGTTTTTCAATGGTCAATCGCAATTCAATTCCCTGGAGCACGTTGCTTGGTATGCTACTTAAACCTATCTCTCTCAAACTAACTACTTTTCCAGGTTTGCCTAAAGAACTCGGCATGCTCTCGCTTAAATTCGTAACAACGCGGTGTTTTTTAATTCAGTTAAACAAAGTGTTCAATTTGTAAGTAATTGAGGCAGTTGTTTTGAAACCTTTGACGGTCAATTTTTTATCCATCTTGACTTGCTTAACTTGAGCATGGGCGATAGTAACCTTAATGTCAATCTCGCCTAGTGCATTTTGAACTCGGTCAATTTTTATCAATACATCAAACTCGCCCCTAATTTGTTCGGGAATCATAACTAGACCGAGTTTGGCTGAACTGACCTCTTGCCCTGCCGAACCAACCTGACTCGGTAACTTGTCGCTTTGAGAAGTTTTGAGCCAATTTTTTTGGATTCATTCGGCTAAACGCTGAGCTTGGTTCTGCAATTCTTTGATCTGTTCAGCAGTAGTTTTAAATCCGAAGACTGTGAACTCGGCAGTTCTAGTCTGACCTTGTTTTTTCAAAACTGCTTTAACCTTGACGCTTCCTTGACGGTCGTTAGTTCTCAAGATAGTTAGTAGTATTTCAATGTCATGCTTTGTTTCAAAAGGAAGACGATCTAGACCGAGTTCTTGGAAAGTAACGGGTTCATCTTCGTCACCAACCGTAGTCGGAAATTTGTCGCGAAAACTGGTGGTTCAAATTTCCTTCTCAATTGAACTTTTAAGCTCTTCAAGTTCTTTTCCAACTGTTTTGAAGCCTTTTATTTCAACCCATACTTCTTCGCCCTCAAGGCGAACCCCCTCGTAAGAGAGTTTCACTAAAACCTTGACTTTGCCCTGCACATCGTCGGCATCAGCAAGAACAAATTCAATTGTTGGACAACTTTGACCACAAAAGTCTGAACCAGTTAATTTTTCCAGTCCAAGCATTTCAAGCGTGAGATGTTGACCAACGTAACCAATCGTGCTCGGAAGTTTATTTTCGTGAATTGTAACGCTGCGGTTTCTTTCAAACCATCTCAATTTGCCCCAAAGATAGTTGATAACCTGCGAACTAGTTTTGAAACCGACCACTGTGTGGTCCATTTTTTTAACTAAATCGCCTTTACGCATCACTATTTTCAGCACCACTAGCCCATTGTCATCATCGGCATTGGCCACTTCGATGTCTAGTTCGTAATCGCCAAAAAGTTTAGGCGGTAATTCGCCAAAGCCAAGATCTTTAAACTCAATTTTTTTTCTACCCTTAACAACGGAGGTAGGTAATTCTCCTTCAAGGACTGTTCTAGCGTATTTGTCCTTGATTCAAGCGAACGAATCCTTAATTTCGGTTTCGTGTGTTTTGTAACCAATAATGGTGTAAGTCTGCCTAAGTTTTTCGCCTAGTTTGGAGGCAAGCACTTCCACGGTCATCTCTCCTTCAAAATCGTCGGGTTTAACGATTTTAAATTCAATCGTGGCGCCATCTTTTTGCTGATCGCTAATTTCTGCTAGACCAAGGTTTGCTAAGGAAATTGTTTGGCCAGTGGAACCTATCTTGCTTGGGCGTGACTGTTTAATTGATGTTGAACTTCGATGGGTACTAATTCAACCTAGTAACTTGCTAAGTTGAGCGCGAATTTCTGCCTTGCGCTCTTCCTCAGCCTCAATTTTTTGTTTATAACCAACAACAACGATTTTCCCGTCTACTTTTTGCCCGTTTTTAGAAAGAATAATCTCTATGTCAAGCGCGCCTTTTTCATCATTTACATCCCTAATTATTAGTTCGACCAAAATCCCTGACTTAACTTGGTTAGACAAGTCTTGCAGACCGACTTTAGCAAAACTAACCTTGTCGTTTTTAGAACCAACTTGACTCGGTAATTTATCACGCATGGAAGTTCTACGAGCATTCTTTTGTAAATGGAGCAACAGGTTTTTTAACTCTTGCTCAACTTCTTTGCGCTCTTTTTCTTTGATCTGCTGAAGGGTAGCAAAACCGCGAATTAATAGTCGCGTTTCAACTGCCTGAGCGTTGCCAGCCTTAATGAGCGCGATCAAAACAAGCGTTCCCGCTTGATCGTCTGCCGGCCCTAGGGTAAAGGTCACCTCAGCGTACCCAAGAGTTTCCTCAGTAAGATTAATCAAGCCTAATTGATCAAGACTTTGACTGGAGTCAGCTACAAATTTCTTTTTAACGTCCGATGGCAGATCAGTTTTTAAACTCGTTTCTTTGTTGAAATCATTTTCTAAGTAGTTTTTAATCGTTTGAATTTGCAGCCGGTCTTGATCATGCTTAACATCATTTAAACTCAGAAATCCGCTGATTAAAATTGTTTTGCTTCTCTCAACCGTAGAAGATTCGTTAGCAGCTTTAAGAGTTAAGATCAGTTCAATTTGACCGCTGGAATCACTGGTATTTTTGCCGATTTTAAAAGTTACATCAATGTTTTGTTGATCATAATCTGGAAAAGCACCGATCCCGAGTTGATCCCAAAAATCCGCGTCAACCATTCTTTGCACTACCGCTGAAGGGAGCTTATCGCTGTGGGTAGTCGTAGCATAATCGGGTAGTTTGGCAATTATTTGACGAATCTCGGCTAAGCGATGATTTAAAACCGAGTCTTCAATTTGAAGATCGGTCACCGTCAGTCTGACAACTTTATCTTGACCAGCGATAGCTATTTTAAGATCAATCACTAATTCGCCGGCTAAATCGTTATGATCTGCCACGGTGATAAAGTGTTCTGCTTTACGAAACTTAAAGTATCTTCCGATCCCCAGATCATCAACCTCTAAAAATTCTCGATTTTCCAACTCACTGGGTTTAGGTTTATCAAGCAGATCGCTGGTCAATGTTTTGTCATCTGGCAACTCTTGAAGAACCTTGTCCAAAAATTCTAGAGCGTTGTAAGTTTTGAAGCCAGTAATTTTGACGTCATCCCGCAGCAAATTAATTTCCGAATTGCTG
The DNA here is from genome assembly GCF_000671375.1 of Centruroides sculpturatus. Lineage (NCBI taxonomy): Eukaryota > Metazoa > Arthropoda > Arachnida > Scorpiones > Buthidae > Centruroides > Centruroides sculpturatus. Next base: position 14,371 of record NW_019386471.1, on the reverse strand, counting down.
TTGGTATGCTCAACACTGACTGTTAGCATGCCCCGCAAGTCATCGTAATCCTTGACTTCAAATTCAAAGTCTTGACTAAAAACATTCTCAATACCGAGCTGAGCTGCGTCATAACTCTCGCCTATTTCAAAATTCAAAGTGTCTAAATCAGGTCGGGTAGTTTTGTAAGAATCCTTAGGGTTGATGATCTCTTTCTTATCTCTTTGAAGATTTTTCTCGTCGTCGCTGTCTCCAAAACTTCCGCAAGCTATCAAAGACGCAATTGGCAAAGATATCAAACCAAATGTAGTAGAAAACAATCCTAATTTTTTCATATCAATTCCTTTTCTAAACGATTATAACATTTACTGACAATATTTTCAATTGGAATAAGTTTTTGAACCAGTCCAAGTATTAGTTCACCAATGCCAAATTGAGTAATAAATATCTCATCCAATTCGTAACGTGTTCATTATGAACTGTTGAAATTCAGACCTCTTTTTCAAAACTGATACAACCCAAAAAAACAAAATTAGTTCCATTAAATTTAATTGGTAACAGTGAACCAACTTGAGTCTCGCAGTTAACTATTTTTTTATGTTCAATCTCACCAATGTGAACCAAACTGCAAGACTTTCCCTTTGGTGAACTAGTGAACATTAAAAAGACAGTAGCGATCATTTTTATGAACAATTGTCAACGAACTTATAAACAGCAAACATACTGAGAGATGCATTAAGCGTAATATTGCTAGCCAAAGAATCGTAAGCTTACAAAATATGCTCACAATGAAAAACACCATTTGCTGAACAAGAAATTAACCGTCTTCAAAGGCGCGCTCACACAAGCAAAACAAAAATTTTAATTTTTAACCAATTTGTAGTGAATTTCTCAAATAGCGTCGCTTATTACAAAACGGCCAAATAACCCCAAATTCGCAGGATTGTGGAATCTTGGCTGGTTTTGATCCAATCAAGTTGCACTGACAAGGTTGTGGGTTAATCAAGGTCGGAACTTTACGACTCCATTGTATTGCTCGGAATCATAGTCCACCAAGTGATCAAATCCGCTTGAAGAAATTTTTTCTCACATTATCGTTATACCTATCTCCCCAAGATATTTTTCAAAGTTAATTTCGTATTGCTCAAATTCACGCGGAAACAAGGTGTAGCGTTTCGAAACAAAGATATCTTTTGTACGCTGGCTAACCAAAAACCCCTTACCATATACAAAATCATGTCATCACGGATCATCAATTTCTCAAACAAATGAGCCTGGTGAAAAATCAGCTTGGTAATCAAATAGATGCTGTTTGGCTCTCAAGTTAGTTTCCCACACTGGCATAGAAACTTTATCGCTAGATTGGAAAACTGGCAGTTTGACTTCAATCTTATAATTGTCATCAGTACTACTCAATAGTTTTACCCCTAGATCTTGTTCCATTTTTTCGGTGAAAAACCTATTTTTTAAACTATCAATCTGCACCGCTTTTTCCATAAAATCAGTTAGACTGTCGGGTACAAACATTCGAAAATTAAATACTTGGGATTTCAACTCGCTTATTTCATACTCATCATGAGAACTATGTGGGTTCTGACTTCAAAGGTCGAGTAGTTTACCCTTGAACGGCGAAATATCTCGAAAGAGTAGGACAACATCAAATTGAAGAAACCTTTGATCTTTTTCAAATGCTACCTCCCTAAAAATAAAGAAAGGTTCAGCTTGATCGGCTCACGGTCTTACACTAGCATCAAAAGTGACATCTCAATTAATGGGCATGTTTTTCCAACTCAATCACTTATTTTTGCCAATAGCATTGAGCCAATCTTGAACAGTCAGTCGTGACGAAGAACTGTAATTCATAGGAAATTGGAATAATTTTTTTGATGCGTCGTAATCTCCTAAGGGAAGAAAAGACTCAAGTCTGAGTTTTTTATCTTGATAAGTGCTTGATGAATTAAAGTCATATGGGAACTCAGGAAGAGAGTCTCCACCATAAATATGACGTAAAATCCCCCTAAAGTGCATACTGTCAATGCCTCCAGTCACAGCCGGGTTTTCCATTCCTTTTCTAATTTTGTGTGCAATTTCAGCGCTTGAATCAAAACCGGTCAGAGTTTTGCTAAAACTTCTTTTACCACGGTAGTTTTTTTCGTAGTTCTGGAAAAAAGATTCTAATTCGTTTGCAGGCCTAACGTATATTTTTTGATTAAATTGGGATCATTGATCACCTTTTAAGCCAACTACGAATTCAAAAATGCAGTGGTCATGGAATTCTCTTTCATAGAGTTGATAGTTTGTCCCCGGATCCTTGGCAATACTTGCTAAAACTGCTTTTACCTCCAATTGGTATTTGCTACCAAAAGACATTCCAGCAAATGTTTGCGCCAAACCAGTTGCTTCCATAAATCTTTTGGCAGTTTGCCAATCGCTTGAAACATTGCTGATCATATTTCGCATGTTTAGTCCGTTGATCAATGACAGATATGAACCTTGGGAGTTTGTGTGAATGGTACTGGACAATTTTTCTTTTCAAATAGCCACTTGATCCCAGAAGTATGACTCAAAACTCTTAAACCCACCAATTACAACTATTTGCTGGGATACAACTTCAAGGTCTAAATAACGCATTAACGCTCGGACAAGTATACTTCCGTGAAAACTATCACTTTCTGGTCGTTCAACGATTTGAAAGACAAATTTACCATGAGCGCCAAGACTGCTAACTAATTCTTTCAGCAACTCAGTTTTTTTGAGAAGTTTTAACTCTTCAATTGAAAGTTCCTGACCTTCTGAATAACGATTATCGTCGCCAATAAAAATTGCACCATGGGCGGCAAAATCTCAGGTTCGCAATGCCAAGACTTGCTCTTCAGTAAGGTCACCGATGTGTTTCTCGTAAGCAAAGTCCGTGAAAAGCTTGGCAAACTCTTTTTCCACTTTCTCACGAATGTTATTACGTTTTGCGTTACTTCAGTATCCCGTAACTGAAAGTGTTTCACTCATTAAATCACTTGAATTTTGTCATACGGTAACCCGCACAATAATGACACCGTATAGATCGTCAACTTTCTCAATAACTAGCCTAACTGAAGCATCTGACAAAATAGAATTAGGTAGGGTTTGCAGACCGAGTTTTTCAAAACTAACTTCCTCGTTAACAGAACCAATTTGACTCGGCAACTTGTTGTCGAGTGAAGTGCGGTCACGATTCTTATCAATGTAATTTAACAGGTTGATCAGCAGAGTTTTTCGATAATTGTCTAACTCTATTTTGTTTAGAAAGCCTTCAATGGTTAGACTTATTTCTGATGGATCTGCGTTGCCTGCGCTAATCTTGACAACCAAAACTAGCGTTCCGTTTTCGTCATTATATCTTTGCTAGGCCAAGTAGACCAAGGGTTTTATCAGAAGATGAGTCGAATTTTTTCTTAACTTCCGAAGGAAGCTCGTTTTGCAGAGTGGTTTCAGTTCAAAAATGTTCTCTCAGATGCTGAAGAACTCGCCCAATTTTAAGTTCGTTATCTTTGCGTTCCTTGGCTTCTTGTTCTTTATTTTTGTAGCCTCTAACGACAATTTTTCCTACCAGCGTTTCTTTTTTTTCAATGAGTACTCACACCCTACTAGAACTTTCAGGACGGATTCGATCAGCGGGTGTTTCGCGTTTTTTAGAAAGTAGAATCTCAATTTCTAATCAACCGTTTTCATCATCCACTTTTGTAACCGTTGTTTCCAAAATAAAATCTAGCACTATTGAAGTAGACACATCTGGCAAACCTAGTTCTTTAAAACTAAGTTTGTCACCCAGGGAAGCGATTTGACTTGGCAATTTGTTCTTAAGTGAAGTACGAATCTTGTTTTTTTCAATGTGGGTAAGGCAATTTTTCAATCGCGAGTTTATCTCTTCTCTTCCCTTTGTCGTTAGGTAACCTTTGATTGTGAAGTGGTATTCTCTTTCAATGGAGCCCAGCGCGATTTTCATTACAAGTGTTAATGTCCCGGCATTGTCGTCAAATCAAATAAGATCTGACATTCTACCTTCACGTAACCTAACACCGGCGGGTGCAAAAATATGATCTGGAACTATTACACCAAAGAAATATCGAAGTTCTGACTCAGGTCCTTTTGGGAAACTTTCCCATCGCCATCGAAGACCGTTTAAAAATTTTTCACTAGTCTCTGAGGGAAGAATTTGTTCAAACCGTGTTTTCTTGTCTAATTTTTCCAATCGTTCAATGATGCTGTCCATCTTCTCACGATCCCATTTATCCCTACTATCCTTAGCTTGGAAGCCTTCAATGGTCAGACGTATTTCTGCTGGAGCGGCGTTGCCTGCGCTAATCTTGACAACCAAAACTAGCGTTCCGTTTTCATCGCTAATCTGCTCNAACTTGAGTGGGCGAGTAAACTAACTTAAATGGCCTCTTAACCCTAGTCAGCAATTTTTGGAGCACCAAACTCTCAGTTGGTTTTTGACCGGGAGCGAGAAAATCAACCAGTCAAAGCTGACTGTCTTTGACCACGATTAAAAAACGCTTGGCCGAGTAAGTCCGGAAATCGAAGGCTAGTGTGTCCACTAGTTTAAATTTTACTCCTCAGCCCGCTCGGTGACAATCTCCAAAGTCATCATTCCTTGCGCGGTTTTAACTTCCAAAAGCAAGATGGAAGATCCAACGTGAAAATGGTGGCTTTGGCTTAACCAGGCCGCTAGTTTCTCAAGAGCGCTTTTTTTAGAAACCTCCGATAGAAGTGCGCTATTTTGAATCGCCGCGCTTAAGTCTTGCTCTAGACTAGCTTGACTGAGCGCGTGAATTCCGTCGGCTTTGGTTTGCACTTTGGCGTTTAAAGTCAGATCAACGTGCGGAGCACAGCTGATTATTTGGGCCGGTAAACAGAAGCTGCTCGCCAGCATGAATGTCCCTGTAAAAAGTTTCTTCATGCCGATAGTTTAACTTATTCTGCCGGTATTTTTACAAAAATTGTAATTTAAACGCTAAGGTCAAGCAGACCAACCTGAAAATTAAGCGACTAAATTAATCGTCAGTTTGGGAAGGCCAACAAAAAAATCGCCTTAACAAAGCAAAAACAAAGACTGGTCGCGTTAGTCTTTGTTTTTCTGCTTAGATTTTTCCCAAGTTTCGTGAGAAACAGGAGCGGTTGGTTTTTGGTAAACGAGTTCGTAGTAAATTAGACCGGCCACAATCGGAAAAACCGCGGTTGAAGTTGCGACAACTAAGATCGTTTTAGCAAACTTTTTCACTTGTAGCCTCCTTACTAATGTAATTATTATACCATAAAAAATTAGAAAGAACTTGTTAAATTCACAATTCTTGAACAAAGCCCCAAATAAAAAACTGCCTTTCGGCAGCGAGCAGAACCCTCAAAACTGAATAGCTTCAAATCAATCTTTTATCTAAACTTAGCGTTAAATTTTTCAATTATTAGTACTGGTTAGCTCAATATGTCACCATACTTAAACACCCAGCCTATCAACCTCATAGTCCATAAGGAATTTCAAGGAGTGCTCATCTTGAAAGAGGCTTCCCGCTTAGATGCCTTCAGCGGTTATCCTTTCCGTACTTAGCTACCCAGCTATGCCCCGGGCGGGACAACTGGAACACTAGTGGTACGTCCGTTCCGGTCCTCTCGTACTAGGAACAGCTTTTCTCAACACTCCAACGCCCACAGCAGATAGGGACCGAACTGTCTCACGACGTTCTGAACCCAGCTCGCGTACCGCTTTAATTGGCGAACAGCCAAACCCTTGGAACCGACTCCAGCTCCAGGATGCGATGAGCCGACATCGAGGTGCCAAACCTCCCCGTCGATGTGATCTCTTGGGGGAGATTAGCCTGTTATCCCCGGAGTAACTTTTATCCGTTGAGCGACGACCCTTCCACACGGAATCGCCGGATCACTAAGTCCTGCTTTCGCACCTGCTCGACATGTGTGTCTCGCAGTCAAGCACCCTTTTACCTTTACGCTCTACATATGGTTTCCGACCATATTGAGGGTACCTTTGAACGCCTCCGTTACCTTTTAGGAGGCGACCGCCCCAGTCAAACTACCCACCACGCACTGTCTCCCTTTTGGATAACAAAAGTGGGTTAGAATCCCAATTAAACAAGGGTGGTATTTCAAGGGTGACTCCACGTTGACTAGCGTCAACGCTTCAAAGTCTCCCACCTATCCTACACATGTTTAACCAGAATCCAATACGAAGTTGTAGTAAAGCTTCACGGGGTCTTTTCGTCTTGCTGCGGGAAAACGGCGTTCTCACCGTTACCATAATTTCACCGAGTCCATTGTTGAGACAGTTGAGAGATCGTTACGCCTTTCGTGCAGGTCACCAATTAAGTGACAAGGAATTTCGCTACCTTAGAACCGTTATAGTTACAGCTGCCGTTCACCCGGGCTTCATATCAATGCTTCGTCGTATTTTAATTTTTGACTAACAAATCAACTTAACCTTCGGGCACTGGGCAGGCGTCACCCCCTATACATCGTCTTACGACTTAGCAGAGAGCTATGTTTTTGGTAAACAGTCGCCCCTCACATTTCCTGTGGCTCACCGAAGTGAGCGCCCCTTCTTGCGAACTTACGGGGTAATTTTGCAGAGTTCCTTAACAATGGTTATCTCGCTCGCCTTAGAATACTCATCTTGGGGACGTGTGTCCGTTCTCGGTACGGGCTCACACGCGATTAAAGTTAGAAGTTTTTCTTGGAAGTTTGGAATCGCTTAATTCGGTACTTGCCTAGACTTTCCCTATGCATCGTAACTCACGGTTACGCCGTGCGGATTTGCCTACACGACCCACTAATTACTTGCCCTAGAATCCGTTAACTAGTAAAGTTATCCTGCTTCGTCACTCCATCACTCGCGCGGAGGTACAAGAATATCAACTTGTTGTCCATCGACTACGCCTTTCGGCCTCGCCTTAGGTCCCGACTAACCCTGGGTGGACGAACCTGCCCCAGGAAACCTTCCCCAATAGGCGTCAAGGATTCTCACCTTGAATCGTTACTCATACCGGCATTCTCACTTCTAACCGCTCCATCAGTCCTCACGGTCTGACTTCAGCGCAGATTAGAACGCTCCCCTAACGTACCCGTAGGTACCCGTAGCTTCGGTATTGTGCTTAGTCCCGTTACATTTTGGGCACAAAATTTCTTGACTAGTGAGCAATTACGCACTCTTTAAATGATGGCTGCTTCTAAGCCAACATCCTAGTTGTTTGAGAAACTTCACCACCTTTTTCACTTAGCACAATTTAGGGACCTTAGCTGACGATCTGGGTTGTTTCCCTCGCGACTACGGGACTTATCTTCCATAGTCCGACTGCATGGCAATCCGTTACGGCATTCGGAGTTTGATTATGGTCAGTACCTCTAGGTGAGGCCATCCCACATTCAGTGCTCTACCTCCGTAACTTAACACCACACGCTAGCCCTCAAGCTATTTCGGGGAGAACCAGCTATATCGAGGTTCGATTGGAATTTCACCGCTAACCACAGGTCATCCAAGCACTTTTCAGCGTACTCTGGTTCGGTCCTCCACATGGAGTTACCCATGCTTCAACCTGCCCATGGTTAGATCACCTCGTTTCGGGTCTATGCCAACATACTAATCGCCCTATTCAGACTCGATTTCTCTACGGCTCCGCTTTTTACCACTTAACCTCGCATGCTAACATAACTCGCCGGTCCATCCTGCAAGATGTACGCCATCACACATTAACGTGCTCTGACTACTTGTAGGCTCTTTGGTTTCAGAATCTATTTCACTCCCCCTCCGGGGTTCTTTTCACCTTTCCCTCACGGTACTAGTTCGCTATCGGTGTCTAATGAGTATTTAGTCTTACCGGGTGGTCCCGGCTGGTTCAGACAAGGTTTCACGTGCCCCGCCCTACTCAGGGTACGACTAGGAGGTTGATAAATTTCGGTTACGGGGCTTTCACCCTCTCTGGCGGAGCTTTCCAACTCCTTCTCCTATCCATCAACTTTTTGACTCCGTGCTAGTCGCCCTACAACCCCGCCAAAATGACGGTTTGGACTATTCCGCTTTCGCTCGCCACTACTTACGGAATCACTTTTGTTTTCTCTTCCTCTAGCTACTAAGATGTTTCAATTCGCTAGGTATCGCTTTGTTCACCTATGGATTCAGTGAACAATTCTCAGAGATTAATCTGAGAGGGTTGCCCCATTCGGAAATTCCCGTTTCATAGCCTATGTCCGGCTCTACGAGACTTATCGCAGGTTATCACGTCCTTCATCGCCTATTAGACCCAAGGCATCCACCAAAAGCCCTTATTTAAATTTAAAGCCTATTGTTTAGTATTGCCGCGAGCCAAACTTTTACGCTCAGCTCTCGGCGAGATGATTTTATGTTTATCTTAGACGAAAAACTTTAGTTTTTGTGTTGTCTAAAGATTTACTTGCTATTCAGTTTTCAAAGAACTTTTTCTTGTTGAGAAAACTAACTTTAAATGAGCAAAGTTCGCTGTTTAGTGGCTTTCTTGAAGATGATTGAACCGCTAAACTAGAACTAAGATTAGTAATCTCGTTCTCCATTATACACGATTAAATCGGGGGTAAATTGAGAAAATTAGGTTTATTTTTTAGAAAATGACCTAATCTATCTCTACCTTAATCGCTAGCGGGGGTCACAGGCAATTTCAATCGTTAATCTCTGGTCTTAAAGTTGGTTTGGGAGTTAGTAACAAAAAAGAATCTCTCCGAGCGAGAGATCCTTTGGAATAGAACTTTCAAAACTGAATATAAACGTAGCCATGACACTCTAGTTAGATTTGTTTGTGAGATCAATTACTAACCAAAGATTTGTTGAATGTGTGTGATCTTGACGATCAAGATCGATTTGTACTCCGTAGAAAGGAGGTGATCCATCCCCACGTTCTCGTAGGGATACCTTGTTACGACTTCACCCCAGTCATCGGTCCTACCTTAGGCGGCGATCTCCGAAGTTAATCTACCGACTTTGGGTATTACCAACTCCCATGGTGTGACGGGCGGTGTGTACAAGACCCGAGAACGTATTCACCGTAGTATGTCTGACCTACGATTACTAGCGATTCCGACTTCATGAAGTCGAGTTGCAGACTTCAATCCGAACTGAGACAAGTTTTCCAGTTTTGCTCCACGTCACCGTATTGCTTCTCTTTGTACTTGCCATTGTAGCACGTGTGTCGCCCCACTCGTAAGAGGCATGATGACCTGACGTCGTCCTCGCCTTCCTCCGGGTTACCCCGGCGGTCTCCCTAGAGTGCTCAACTAAATGTTAGTAACTAAGGATGAGGGTTGCGCTCGTTACAGGACTTAACCTAACATCTCACGACACGAGCTGACGACAGCCATGCACCACCTGTCACTTGGTTAACCTCCGCTATATCTCTATAGCATTGCCAAGGATGTCAAGAGTGGGTAAGGTTCTTCGCGTAGCTTCGAATTAAACCACATGCTCCACCGCTTGTGCGGGTCCCCGTCAATTCCTTTAAGTTTCACTCTTGCGAGCATACTACTCAGGCGGCTCGTTTAACGTGTTAACTGCGCTAGTGACTCTGCCACCAACTAACGAGCATCGTTTACGGCGTGGACTACTAGGGTATCTAATCCTATTTGCTCCCCACGCTTTCGTCCCTCAGTGTCAGTGCATGACCAGTTAGTTGCCTTCGCCATTGGTGTTCTTCCATATATCTACGCATTCCACCGCTTCACATGGAGTTCCACTAACCTCTTCATGACTCTAGTATGCTAGTATCCAAAGCGGACTAAAGTTGAGCTTTAGGCTTTAACTCTAGACTTAACATACCACCTACGAACGCTTTACGCCCAATAAATCCGGATAACGCTTGCACCCTATGTATTACCGCGACTGCTGGCACATAGTTTGCCGGTGCTTTCTGGTGAGGTACCGTCAAACCGGAGGCATTTCCTCCCCCGGCTGTTCTTCCCTCACAACAGCAGTTTACAATCCTAAGACCTTCATCCTGCACGCTGTGTCGCTCCATCAAGCTTTCGCTCATTGTGGAAAATTCCCTGCTGCTGCCTTCCGTAGAAGTCTAGGCCGTATCTCAATCCTAGTGTGGCGGATCAGCTTCTCAACCCCGCTATACATCATCGGCTTGGTAGGCCTTTACCCTACCAACTACCTAATGTAGCGCACCCCCATCTCTAGGCGGAGCAAACGCTCCTTTGATTAAAGTCCCATGCGAGACAATAACATATTCGGTATTAGCCGGAGTTTCCTCCAGTTATCCCAATCCTAAAGGCAGGTTAGGTACGTGTTACTCACCCATTTGCCGCTAAGTACAAGTACTTCGCACGACATGCATGCATTAGGCACACAGCCAGCGTTCATCCTGAGCCAGGATCAAACTCTCGTTAAAAATTGACGATCATGGTGTTTATATCCAGTTTTCAAAGAACTAAAAAAGTGTTTAAGAACCGCTCGGACTCCTAAAAAATTAAAGAAGACCAACCTTGGTTTCCGCTCACGCGGAACTAACTAGATCCAATCGGTTCAAGTGAAATTATACAAGAAAAAATAAGTTTTAAAACCTTATTTACGCGGAAAAAATCGCTAATTTAGCCTTATTAAGCGCTTTAGATTTGAAAATAGTCGCGCGGATCGCGTAAATCGTACTTACCACGCGGAGCAAAGTTGTGCGAACCAGTCCCAGCTGGAATTTTGTGACCGACAATCACGTTCTCTTTCAGCCCTTCCAAATAGTCAACTTTGTTGGCTATCGCGGCGTGAACTAAAACGGATGGCGTTTCTTGGTAAGAAGCAGCGGCCAAGAACGATTCAGAGAGCAGCGGAATTTTTTTAGCTCCGTTAATGACCACCTCTCCGAAGGCTGGTTTTTTGCCTTGACTGATTAACTGAGCGTTAACTTGCCGGTAGGCGTGACTGTCAACTAGTGAACCAACAAAAAAGTCGGAATCACCTTGTTCGCTAATCAAGATTTTCATTAAGAACTGGCGCACGATAATTTCAATGTACTTATCAGCAATCGCGATCCCCTGCATGCGGTAAAGTTTTTGAATTTCCTTGAGAATGTAATTTTGAACCGCCTTAGTTCCGGCAATTTCCAGCAGTTCGTTCAAAATAATCGGTCCCTCAACTAGTTTTTGCCCCGGACGCACGACTTGTTTGCGTTTGACGCGAATCCGCCGGTTAGCGCTGGCAAATTGGTACTGGTAAGTTTGGGGAGTTTCTAGTTCGGTCGTCTCAACTTCGATCACAGTCACGCCCGAATCTTTTTCGTGGTTATGAATGCTAGTTACGATTCCGTGGGTTTTGGAAATAATCGCTTTATCTTCCCAAACATCCTTGGTGGTGTCAATTAACTGCATCAGACGCGAGAAGCCGCCGGTAATGTCTTGCACGCCGGCCACGCCGCCGGTGTGAAATGTTTGCATCGTTAGTTGAGTACCCGGTTCACCGATTGATTGGGCAGCAACGACTCCGACTGGTTCGCCGATCTCGACTACCCGGTTTGTTGCCAAGTCTTTTCCATAGCATTTTTGACAAACTCCGTTGCGAGTTTGGCAACCAAAAATCGAACGAATTTCCACTTCTTTGTGTTTCGCCTTAACAATCTCGTCAGCGACCTTGGCGTCAATTAGCTGCTGGGCGTCAATGATTAAGTTACCCTTAGCATCGTGAATCGGTTTGTTGGTAAAACGCCCAACTACGCGCTCAGCTAGAGAAACGATGACCGACTGGGTTTGCGTTTCAACTAGATCTTTGACCAGGGCGCCGATGTCAGATCCGCAATCAACTTCGCGAACGACGATGTTTTGAGCCACATCGACTAGACGCCGGGTTAAGTAACCGGAGTTAGACGTGTTAAGCGCGGTGTCGGTCAGACCTTTCCGAGCACCGTGGGTAGAGGAGTAGAATTCGTAGGCCGTTAGTCCCTCTAAGAAAGAAGATTTAACTGGCACTTCAATCGTGGAGCGAACCACAACTTGGTTTTTAACGTAACCCCGCCGCATCTTCTTACTGTTTGACATCAGACCCCTTAGTCCGGCAAACTGAACAAAGTTGGACATGTTTCCGCGGGCACCGGACTTCATAATCATGAAGATCGGGTTGGCCGGGTGCTGGTCCATGATGTTAGTTAGATCTTTTTGAATATCGTCTTTAATTTGGGACCATTTTTCAATTGCCAATTTGTACCGTTCATCGTTAGTGATCACGCCCTGGTTGTACATTTTCCAAAGCGAATTAACGTACTGATCGCCCTCTTTAATTTTGGCGCCCTTAATTGGCGATTGCATGATGTCCGAAGCTGACATTGTCACGCCCGAAACAGTTGAGTATTTAAACCCTAACTCTTTCAAGTTGTCCAAAATCTTAGCGACTCCGTTGGTGTAATCAAACCAAACTTTTTCAAGCAACTCAACTTTCTCGTCCAGTTCAAAAATGCGCTCAACGCCTTGGTTTTGCAAAGTGATCCGGCGGTTAATCTCTTCAAAACGTTGGCGTAAAATTAGCGACAAAGTCTGAGCGTGGACATGGTTAAGTTGGCGGGAATTGAAATCTTTCAACTCCGCGAAAAGCATGACAGTATCGTAGTAATTGCCGACGTGAACTTGTTTAATCACTTGGGCCAAATCTTCCTTACTGATCGCTGAAACGTACTTGTCAAACACGTAACGCACAATCTTGGCAATGTCTTTTTTAGCGAGCGGTGCTTGGGTCGGCAACTCGCGAATGTACTGACGTAAATCAGTGCCAAAGCGAACTACGTACGGGTTAGCACGCTGGTAGATGTCAAAAATGCTGTTGTCAAAAATAAAGTCAAAACTAGTTGGGAACGCTTGGTTAAAAATGAACTTACCAACCGAGGCAATTAAGTAGGACTTTTCATCGTAGTGGTTGAAAAGCGATTGCTTTTGTCCGGCCTCAAGCGGCAGAGCCACCCGGGCAGCCAAGTCAATGTGGCCCTGACCGTAAGCTTTGATCATCTCATCGTAAGAGCGGTAAAAATTACCCTCTCCGCGGGCGCCGGCTTTCTCCTGAGTTAAGTAGTAGAGTCCTAGCACCATGTCTTGGGAGGGGTTGATAATCGGTTCACCGTCTTTGGGACCGAGAATGTTTTTGTTAGCCAGCATCAACTCGCGCGCCTCGCGGACAGCTTCGGGTGCGATCGTCACGTGCACTGCCATCTGGTCGCCGTCAAAGTCAGCGTTAAAGGCCGTGGTTACCAGCGGGTGGAGCATGATCGCTTTTCCGCGGACTAAAACGGGTTCAAAAGCTTGGATGGAAAGACGGTGCAGTGTTGGTGCCCGGTTAAGCAGAACGACTTTACCTTTAATTGCTTGCTCAACAAAAGGTCAAATGCGGTTATCTTGCTCCTCGACTAGTTTTTTAGCGCCTTTAATCGAACTGGCCACCGAGTGGTTAACCAGCCGCTGGATAATTCATGGTTCAAAAAGTTTGGCAGCCATTTGACGCGGAATACCAACCTGGTGCATTTTTAATTCCGGTCCGACCACGATCACCGAACGACCCGAGTAATCCACCCGCTTACCGAGTAAGTTTTGGCGGAAACGACCTTTTTTGCCCGACAGAGAATCAGAAAGCGACTTCAGCGGACGGTTATCCTTAGACATGACCGGTGAAGGTTTTTTGCGACTGTTATCAATTAACGCATCGATTGCTTCTTGGAGCATGCGCAGTTCGTTTTGAATAATCAAAATCGGGGCGTCGTTTTCCTGCCATTTTTTCAGACGGTTGTTCCGAATGATAATCCGGCGGTACAAGTCGTTAATGTCAGAGGTCGAGTGGCGACCGCCGTCAATTTGAATCAGCGGACGTAGGTCAGCCGGAATAATCGGCAAGTTGTAAATGATCATTGACGTTAGATCTTGACCTGATTTATAGAATTTGTTAAGTACATCAAGACGTTTGTAAAGTTTGGAACGCTGCTGAACTAGTCCCGAGTACCAACTTTCGTTCTCCTTGATTTCGCGCGAAATGCGGGTGATTTGCGATTTAACGCGGCGAATCGAATTTTTAAGGTCGAAGTTTTTGAGTAGGTATTCAATCGCTTTAGCACCGGTGCTAATTTTGGCTTCGGAATACTCGTGAATAATTTCGTTGAGTTCGTAAAAGTCAACCCCGTAATCTTGACCGAGTTTAGAACTGGCGGTTTGCTCAAGGTCTTCAATCGAAGCGCTAATTTCGTCGTAAGCATCGCTGCCCGGCTCAAAGCGTTCGCGCAATTCCAGCAGTGCTTTGCGGTAAATTACCGCCGCCTGGTTAATTTCAATGATTTTGTTTTTCGGTAAAGCTTTCAGACCATCGGATTCAAGCACGATGTGGGAACGGAAGTAGATGATGTTTTCGATTTGACGGCGGGAG
>NW_019386470.1:92227-93136 GCF_000671375.1 Centruroides sculpturatus | reverse complement strand
GTCGGGATCCCGGGATCCCGATTTTCGAGATCCCGGGATCAAATTTTCTACCTGGATCACCTGCTACAAATGACAACCGAATCATCTCCAATATCCAACACTCCTTCTCTAACAACGCTACTTACCAGTTGTTTTGGTGCTATCATATGTGTATTTTGCCTTATTAACGTCTTTTGTTATTATTTACGACGCAAGAAAACTCGTACAACGACTCAACAACAACCACGAGAGAACAACTCCGAAGAAATCTCCCTCCATGAGATTGAAGGTCAACCTCAGACATGTATCGAACCACTCCCTTCCCAAGAAGTGAAGCCCCGAGGCGTCCCAACCCAAACCCTATTGTTCCATCATATTAAAATTAAGGGGGTCCACAACAATCATATAACCACATATATATTTTAATCCTTTTTATATTTCTTAGTTATAATTTTTTTTCTTACGAGAAAATTTGTTTTTCGTATATTCGTAGAGTGTCATAAAATATATTCGAATGCTAGAATATAATATTATTTTTGTTTATAAGATTTCAAAAGATTTTTTTTCTTCAATAATTAGAGATAGATTACCGAGAGAGTACACCAACACATGATGTATCCATCTAAATACCTCTAGTCCAAATTCAAGGACAAATTTTAACAACTAAATCATTACTAACCTTTATTTTTTTGAATACAAGAACAGTGCCACTTCGTCATCATCACAGAAGACATCGGATACACGTGAAGCTACAGCCGATCAACCAATTTTCCTGTGACCTCAACGCGTAGAAAGTGAACCCTACTATCATCGTCAGCAAATTCTCGACTTACCTACGGTTTCCTAGCCTCCTACATCTATACTAATATTATAAAGAGGTAATGTTTGTATGTATGTATGTATGTATGTATGTATGTATGTATGTATGTA
>NW_019386470.1:86336-92160 GCF_000671375.1 Centruroides sculpturatus | reverse complement strand
GGAACTTCAGGGTGGACATAGGCTGTATATTATTCCGTTAAACATTCATATAAATTAAAATATATAATCTAGGTTAAGGCTTTTATGTCCAACAGATGGCGCTACGAGTACGACGCCCTAAGTTTGCTTTTCTGTGAGGCATTATGCTTTTCTGTGAAAATGAACTAAAGCGGATCATCTTCTATCTATATAAATAAAAATGTAATGTTCGTTTGTTCCAACAGATTCCTTTGAAATAAAGACACAACGCCGCATTCGAATACGCACGTGTTTTTATATAATATACATGTCGAAATTCCCCCCACTGAAAGGAGATGGTTAGGATTAAGGCTTACGGTAAAAAACTCTGCTTTTATTTATACTATTTTAGATCTGGGTTTTTGCGTTTTTGATTGCGTTTTAATAGGGTACATCAACAGAATGTACACTAAGAAGGGAATTTTCGATATTCCCCCGCGGGGGAGAGAAACAGAATTAAAGCTTACCGTGAAGAACTTGGCTTCTATTATATTATTTTAGATGCGGGTTTTTGCGTTTTTGATTGCGTTTTAATAGGGTACATCAAGAGAATGTACACTAAGAAGAAATTTTTCGAAAAATTCTCTCCCCCCACGGGGAAGTGTTATACATTTATAATAGATACATTTTGAGCCACAACAACGCGTGGCGGGGACTGCTAGTAATTAATATCCATACGTTCTCACAGCGAACATCATCCTACGAACCATCCAGCTCACCAGAACAAAGGAATTTCCAAAGACTGTCTAACGGAAACTCACCCCTCTCGAACTTTGAACCATTACTCTCGTATCCAGGACAATGAGAACTTCAACTGACCAATCAACCATTCCAGTTCGAAGACACCCGTCCTTCAACTTCTAGCAATAAATATTGTCACGAGCAATAAATATTGTCGCGTGCCCGGATTTATTTGTATAGCTATAGTGTTAAATTTCACATCGAACTCTTTTATTACTTTGACGCGGCATCTTTATATAACCAAAAAAAAACTTAATTTTTTCCAAGAGAGAGAGAAAAAAAAACTATTATCTATGTAAACATACAGAGCCGGCCCTACCATAGGCCAAACGGAGCAGCCGCTCCAGGCGCTAAGTCCTAGGGGGCGCCTAAGTGGTAAAGAAAATTAAAGGTAAAAATATTTTTTTCACTTTTCGATATTTTAATTGCAAGCATGTGACCAGTATGTGAATGGCCTTATTTGTTGAGACGCGCGAGGGTTGAGTGCGTGGACGGGGTTCCACCCCCGGGCGCCATAATAGGATCTCGCTCCATCCTAAAACTTGCCTCGGGCCGGCACTGTAAACATACCTCTAACCAGACAGAACAATCAAAAGATTTAAAATCACACTATAATAAGTGCGATTTTAAAGAAAGCGTGGAGTGAATGTGAGATCCGACCTCGAAGTAAGGCTAAAAGTGTTCATTTTTCCTCTACATTTTCGACGTATGTGAAATAAATTTGTCGCCTCCTCGTTAAAACAACATTGTCAAAAAAAAAAAATCAAATATCGATAGAAACTTATAACTTTCCTCGTTAATATAAACATTCAACCCTCGAACAATGACATTCCTCTGCTGCAAGACGAAAAGTTTGTAGTTAAAGTCCGAATTCGTCATTTGGTTTTGGTCCCGGGAACAACTTTAACCTCCACACCTGTAGGACCCACTCTACCTCTCACAATAGGAGATCACATGACTAAACTATAAAAGCGACTGCTTTCCCTCTCCTCGTGGGAGTCTCACATCTACGGCCGTCGGAAAGGGTTAAGTCTCGGAGGAATTCTAATCTTGTGCGTCGATCACCAGCAAAAAGGACTAAATTTTTCCCATCTACGTGGAAGTATACTAGATTAACTGGTGTCAGTTATTCGCATATCGCCTACGCCTAATCGACGACCCCTCTCACCTTCTCCACTCGACCCGAACAATTAAATCTCGTTACCGCGGGATAAGTAAAAGAAACATTTAAGCCATCTTGAGAGTGAGCAGGTTTAACGACCTGTAGTCGGAAAGGGAGACCTCCAACCACCCCGGCGGTTCACATACATTTTTGGTTCTAATTTACAGAGTTTTAAAGAACAATGGATCAGATGTTAACTAAAGACCATCCTTAATTTAAAAAAAAGGAATAATCTAGTTTTTCGTCGCTACGCATTACATTCGACATTTCTGATGTCATTGTCGAGCATCGTCCGGATAAGACATCTCCTAAAGAGAATCCGAGCAGTTTAGACGGGACTGTACACCAAAATAATATAGGAGCCACGACGTACGGCTGTGCTCGGCATGTCTTAGTTGAATACAAAAATTTTAGGTAATTGGTACCCAAAAGCTCTTCAGTTTTCACATTAGGCAGTATTCCGATGTGCAATAGTATTTCATATAGAGGATCGTTCCGTTCATTTATTTCCTATTTAGGCAAGTTCCTTTTAAACAGGTTTCACTGTGTAAGATATTTAGACTCAATTACACTTGACTGGGATACATAATATTTAACATTCCGTTTAGAGGCGTCAAAATTTCAATTTATTGTTCCGTTAACTTTATCAAACAATAGATATTTTGTGTACCTTTTGTTGAGATTATAGCAGCTTGTTTTTTGCGTCAAACCCTGGAAGAACCAACTGTAAAGGTTGAGGGTACCGGTTAAACAGATTTTTTCCCTTATTTAAATTAAAACTTGCTACTTGTATTTTTATTAGTGTAAAATTTCCAGAAAATCGACCTCCTCTTCTCCCTTTAACCAAAGTTTTTCGTGCTCCCACGACTTAAAGTAGGGTTTTCTTCGGAAGAACGAAAAGTGGAGATACTAACCCATAGTTAACTCTAAACGCAGTCGGCCGATAAACTGTATTCCGGATAATGGGGAATCCCCAATGTTCAATAAAGTTCAATTGAAATTAGAAATTATTTTTACGTCGTGTTTTGTTTAATAATAATAAAAATTTTGCATTGGTAATTGATAATAATGAGACTAAAAATTTATTAGAATAAAAATTGCGACAATAAAAATATTTTAATAATACGTTGAATATAAATCGTCATCGGATGAAAAATTGAGGATGATATTAAATTCGTTCTTCCATCACGTACGGAACTTATTAAGATACGAGAAATTTGCTTTCATCGTTTCTTTATTCTTGGACAGACTCTGATCAAGACGGGTTCCGCCGTGGTTAACGAAATGTGAAACATTTTTGGTAAAATCTCTTTAGGAAAGGTTTCGACGGTGCAGTTTCTAAGAAGAGTAGCGAGAAAGGTTTTCACCTCCATCATCGAGTAACGATTTGCTGAAAAAAATTTATAACTTTAAAAGCTGAATAATCAGATAATTAATTTAGTATCAAAGTAAATAAATTATATTTGAAATTAAAATATAAACTTTCATTATTAATTTCAAATCGTTGTATGAGTTTTTTAATCTGAAAAAATCAATTCTGAGTTTTGTTTTATTACATATACAACTTGTCTAGTTTCGGTATTTATTATCGTATACATTGTTTATTTACGAAATCTACTTTTTCCATATATTGTCCTTCACCTTAATTAGAATTATTTATTTCCTGATATTAGGCCTACACCTGCAATACGAAGTGTGGTGAGACAGTAGATCTCCTCCCCTAGGAATAAGACCCTTGTAAATCAGAATAGTATAAGAACTCACGCGTAATATAAATATATAAAATACCACCAATTATTATGCTCTCCCTCCTGTACGTCATACTTCTCCTGTTAACAATACAGCCATGCTGTCTAATTCTGTTCGGAGAAAATGTTTGAATTGAAATTGTGAGACAAGCAGAGGGCCAGAGAAACGATCCCTACAGACCACTTACACTGCACAGGTTGTTGAAACCCGATCTCGGCATTGCTGGATGGCTTAGGAGGGCAAAAAGAGAGTGGGAAGATCGCGAGCAAGTGAACAGGTGTCTTTCCGGGAAAAGGATCGACAGGTCGACAGGTTAACAAACAGAACATTTATTGATTAACTAAAGTTAACATACAAAATTCGGTTACAAGTCTATCGGACTAAACGCTACTCGATTAAATGCGGTTAAATTTGATCAAAATGCTACTTGGGGGAGAGAGTTCACAAAGTTTTAACAAATACCTCTATGTCTGAGATTGGAGTGGATGGCTGAGGTATGGCGGTCTTATGTCTTCTCCGACAGGATTCCGTTCCTGAACATGAAGATCGACGACACAAGTACAGAAATAAACTTCCTTGGGTTGATCCGCCGTATGTTTCATGTAGCGCGAGCTTTTAGAGTGTTAGGGTGGGAAAGCCGTCCGTTTGTTGACGATGACTTGCATTTCATGACAGCTAAGTGTCAACTTTCCTACCTAACTGTTAATAGTTAAAGGAGAACTCTGCTCTGATACTCCGCGAGGAGTTTTTCTAATGGGAATGTTTACAAAATTTCGATCAACGAAAAAGGGAAAGTTCTCTTTCATTTACAAAATTCCCAATTTAAAATCCGCGGTCTCACAAAATAAAGCGATTTTCGGACCAAACTGGAAGTTTTTACATAACTAGTCGAGCATCCTGCCCATATGCTTTCCGTATCTACTTTCGAATTTCATCTAAGTCCATTTTCGAGATGGAGGAATGACAGTTAGACGGAACCTAGTGGAAATTTATAGGTCGGCAATTTGAAATTTCAGCCCAATTAAGTATTAGGATAAACTTACTTCTACCAATGACTGGCACCATTCAAATTAGGTAGGAAATTGCAAACAAGTATTAAAGTAGTAGCGGAGTCGACTGATACTGGTCCCACAGCTATGTTCTAAAGTAGAATTAAAGTATCGAGTAGCCGATAGCCGGCGCCGAAGTCGCTTCGAGGCGGGAAGTTGTTTTATCCATTTGGTCGGTAGAAACTTTTCTTATTTCCCAGTAGTTTTATAATTCGTTCTACGATTCCGTCAAGAAAAATCTTATAAAATTAAAAAATGTAATTGCTAATATCGTATTTAAAGAAAAAAGTATATTTGGTTTTTGAAACATTTAATAAGATTATAATTTGAAATTATAAGTGAAGATGTGAATAAATTAAATGGAAAATAAAATTATTATTTAAATATTTCTATATTGCTACGTATATTGTGTATGCAAGTCCTTTGCATAATTTTATGTTTCTGTATATAGTATGCTATATCTATTTAATAAATAGTTGCATTTGCACTTTTCTATGTTGTATTTTATTGCTTATCTATGACAATATTAACTGTGAAAATCATAGTTCTGATGCCTGAATAAAGAAAAAATCGAATGACGGTGTTTAAACAAAGTTAGAAATTTAATCCAGATTATTAAAGCAAACTTTATTTTTTACAAGTTAATTAAAATACTACATAAAGTATACAATTTTACTCGATTCGGTACAGGAACTGTATTTGGGACGAAATAATTTTATATCTTTAACAGGAAATTACATTACTTACGACATTCGCATTGAGTGTAGATATTTTGGTAGCTTATAAGATATTCTGCACAATCAAAATGAGAAAATAAATGCAAATGCAGATTCATATACAGTCGACCCCCCTATAAGACAGTAGATACGTTCCATTCTTTAGGAATCCGATTTCTTACGAGTCCTTCCAATCACAGCTCGACACGTGTGAAGTTTACAGACTACGGCTGTTTGAAAGATTTTCTTCCATAAAATTAATCGATTCTAGACTAATCCGACTCAACATTTACAAAATACGTATATATTTTTTGGAAATAATCTGTATAAACTACGCTATAAACAAAAAATTGTAGGATTACTTACCGAGTGTGCACCGTTCAACGCTG
>NW_019386470.1:0-84995 GCF_000671375.1 Centruroides sculpturatus | reverse complement strand
ACCTTTGGAGACATCATTAATATAAATAATTTTTATGGCCGTTGAATAAGAAGTGTTTCTTTCACAAGAAATGTATAAAATTAGTGCTGTATTAGACTTACGGTACCTAATTTACATACTGTACAGATGATAATAAACTGAACTTACTAGCCTAAAATCTCCGTAGCGTGTTGCCAGGTGGCAGAAAGCATATATATAATTATAATAAAGTTACAATAAATTAAGTTAATATATAATTATATATACAATACCTAATTTATATATAATTAATATATAATTATATGTACAGTACCTAATTTATATATAATTTATATATAATACTGTACAGATGATAGTAATCTCTCCGTAGCCTGGCGCTTGACGGCGCGGAAAGTAGTTCGGCTGCCCGATGACGTTTCACGTAATTATAGGAGTTTTTTTACTGTTTTTTACGGATACCGTCGCAATTTTTTTGCTGTCTTATAGGAATCGTAATTATAGGAACCCGTTTTATAGGGGTCTACTGTATATATATATTGTTGTCATTGCATTTTATATTGGCTAACTCTTAATTTCCTACACTCGCGCTTATTTACATTTTTATTATTTTATATATGTTGAGTTTTAAGTACTATTTTATGTATTTTATTGTTATTTTATTCTTTTTTAAGTATTTTTTAAGTGTACGTTCACGCAGTTTGTTTTTTCGTATTTTATCTCACTATTGCGATAGCTCTTGTTCCTTGGGGAGAGAGATCTACTGTCTCACCACACCGTTTCACTCACAAATGTTTTTTGGATTGTTCATTACGAGTCACCGATAAACCCACGCAATAAATGTCGATTTTAGCCCAGCCTCCGTAACTCCAAACTTTTTAAATCGAATTTTTTCCCCCACCGATTTCTGTTAACCCGGTTTCGCTGTATTACTTTATTAATACAATTAAATTCACCGATTATTAGTTTAATTCTAGAGTGATTAATAAAAAGAATGTTAAATAGAAAATTGCAAATAAGTAAACTTTCGAAATGCGCTCTTCTACAATTTTCCCAAATATATTTCGGCACAAAAAATTTGTGATTCTGACGCATAATTTAATTTGTAAATAAATTCGAAACGTTAATTTATCGTAGATCGTACCTGTCATTCGATAGGACATAGCCACAGGCGCGTTAATTAAGGAAACGTCTGACAATTACGATAATACTGTACTTCAATTATATTGTCATTTTCAACGTAACGAGTATTCGCCAACAACGTTCGACAACTACATTTGTATCGTGTCTAACAATATTTGTGTCTTGTAAAAATAATTTTTTAAAAGTTACAAATAAATAAAATGGGAAAGCGTTCAGAAACTTCTTACCGATACAATGTCTGACTCCTGCTAGAAAAGGAAGAAACGAATAGCGACTTCGGCATTTATAATTTTCGGGAAGAAACCTGTCCGGATCGAAGGTACGAGGACGGGGAAAAACTTCCGGGTTTCGGTGCAGGTGAAAGATGCTGACGAGGTAAACCGTGTCCTCGGAAAAGATTTCTTTACCTGTCGATATAATAATTTTTTCAAATATCTTTCAACTCGTACGGTATATACGGAATTTAAAATTATGAAAATCAGCGCCGGTGGTATATTCAAATTAGTGTAAAGACGCGTAAAGTATTGGATAAAACTTGGCAGTTCTCTGCGCGTATTTTCTCATTGGTATTAAAATAATACTAATCGGCGGACTGCGGTAGATAATGCCACTATTCGTCCCACTCCCCCCACTGTCGCATAAAATATTCGCCTTCATAAGTAAGGCTAGAAAATGTAGGCGATGAAAATCGTTTTAGGCCTACCTTGG
Source organism: Centruroides sculpturatus (assembly GCF_000671375.1). Lineage (NCBI taxonomy): Eukaryota > Metazoa > Arthropoda > Arachnida > Scorpiones > Buthidae > Centruroides > Centruroides sculpturatus. Next base: position 83,168 of record NW_019386470.1, on the reverse strand, counting down.
GTAACCCTGGGTAAAAGCCAACGTTTGGCAAAAATACGAACAAGGATTTTTTCCCGTAACTTAGCGGTGAAGTAAAACGGTGGATATGAAAAGTCGTTGCGGGTCTTCCAGGATCGGCATAACGAAGAAAATTTTGGAAATTATGAAATGCAGCCGGCGCCCGATTTTCCACCCATCTACCACTTTTGGCCAGCGCCACCTTCGACTTCCTCGAAGTAGGCGCGATGTTTTAATACAACGGAAAAAAACAAAATCACCTTTGTCTCGGACTAGGCTTGATTAAAACTCGTTACCACCCGAGTGCCAGTTCGATTTCTATCGTGTTTTCGAGTTCTCTGTCGCTGCTGCCGCCAAATCGGACAATTATCGTTAGACATATTCTTAAATTTGTCTTGTAAAACTTTTTCTGTTATTAAACTTATTATAACGTAAGTAAGAATAAATTAGGTATGCCTACCTGCGCAGGAGGATACTACAAGGTCAAATCCCCAATCGGAAGAATAAATGACTAAACAACTTTATCGCATACTTTTCTATTGTTGACATTAATTAATATTATACTTTTTGTATAAAATTTTAATATTTGATACAACACACAAATCCCCATCTATGTGCTTATTACCATAAAATTGTCCTGTTTCTTGTGACTTGACAATGATTTTTCTCGGTGGCTTAACATTTAAGTGTTCTTTTCAACGCTTCTCGGAAATTTTTTACGTTTAACATTTTTCCTTTAAAATAACATTTTATAAAATATTAAAGCTTAAGTTTTCGAACAAAACATTATTATATATAAACTGTATTAAGTTAGTCATTGGTGCATCTTATATACTGTAATTGTTTAATACGTAACTCACTCTTAAAGCTTTTTAAAACAAAACATAATTAAAATTACACAAGGTTAACGTTTCTTACCCAATTGTAGATTTTCGTGCGACCCTCTAATGGTAAAAGGTACCGACGGATACAACCTCAGGACTTCCTAATAAACACATTTATACATAAATATTTTTTCGTTATTGTTGATTAAACGCATTCGTATTATTATTAACCTTATTTCTTTAATACGCCAATATTTTCTTATTATATTAAATTTACCCAAATTGATATTACGGCCAAAATACGATTACGTCTTCTAATCATATCGCGTATTTTTCTTTAACATCTGCCTTTGAATCTAATTTACAGATGTTAAATCTACGATATTTTATATTCGGCGACTCGTTTTCTGCGTATGTTGGTGTGNTTTTCGGGAAGAAACCTGTCCGGATCGAAGGTACGAGGACGGGGAAAAACTTCCGGGTTTCGGTGCAGGTGAAAGATGCTGACGAGGTAAACCGTGTCCTCGGAAAAGATTTCTTTACCTGTCGATATAATAATTTTTTCAAATATCTTTCAACTCGTACGGTATATACGGAATTTAAAATTATGAAAATCAGCGCCGGTGGTATATTCAAATTAGTGTAAAGACGCGTAAAGTATTGGATAAAACTTGGCAGTTCTCTGCGCGTATTTTCTCATTGGTATTAAAATAATACTAATCGGCGGACTGCGGTAGATAATGCCACTATTCGTCCCACTCCCCCCACTGTCGCATAAAATATTCGCCTTCATAAGTAAGGCTAGAAAATGTAGGCGATGAAAATCGTTTTAGGCCTACCTTGGGTAACCCTGGGTAAAAGCCAACGTTTGGCAAAAATACGAACAAGGATTTTTTCCCGTAACTTAGCGGTGAAGTAAAACGGTGGATATGAAAAGTCGTTGCGGGTCTTCCAGGATCGGCATAACGAAGAAAATTTTGGAAATTATGAAATGCAGCCGGCGCCCGATTTTCCACCCATCTACCACTTTTGGCCAGCGCCACCTTCGACTTCCTCGAAGTAGGCGCGATGTTTTAATACAACGGAAAAAAACAAAATCACCTTTGTCTCGGACTAGGCTTGATTAAAACTCGTTACCACCCGAGTGCCAGTTCGATTTCTATCGTGTTTTCGAGTTCTCTGTCGCTGCTGCCGCCAAATCGGACAATTATCGTTAGACATATTCTTAAATTTGTCTTGTAAAACTTTTTCTGTTATTAAACTTATTATAACGTAAGTAAGAATAAATTAGGTATGCCTACCTGCGCAGGAGGATACTACAAGGTCAAATCCCCAATCGGAAGAATAAATGACTAAACAACTTTATCGCATACTTTTCTATTGTTGACATTAATTAATATTATACTTTTTGTATAAAATTTTAATATTTGATACAACACACAAATCCCCATCTATGTGCTTATTACCATAAAATTGTCCTGTTTCTTGTGACTTGACAATGATTTTTCTCGGTGGCTTAACATTTAAGTGTTCTTTTCAACGCTTCTCGGAAATTTTTTACGTTTAACATTTTTCCTTTAAAATAACATTTTATAAAATATTAAAGCTTAAGTTTTCGAACAAAACATTATTATATATAAACTGTATTAAGTTAGTCATTGGTGCATCTTATATACTGTAATTGTTTAATACGTAACTCACTCTTAAAGCTTTTTAAAACAAAACATAATTAAAATTACACAAGGTTAACGTTTCTTACCCAATTGTAGATTTTCGTGCGACCCTCTAATGGTAAAAGGTACCGACGGATACAACCTCAGGACTTCCTAATAAACACATTTATACATAAATATTTTTTCGTTATTGTTGATTAAACGCATTCGTATTATTATTAACCTTATTTCTTTAATACGCCAATATTTTCTTATTATATTAAATTTACCCAAATTGATATTACGGCCAAAATACGATTACGTCTTCTAATCATATCGCGTATTTTTCTTTAACATCTGCCTTTGAATCTAATTTACAGATGTTAAATCTACGATATTTTATATTCGGCGACTCGTTTTCTGCGTATGTTGGTGTGTTTATAACAGATTACGGTCACTTTTGATAGAAGTTTGACCCGGAAAATGTTACACTGGCAAAAACTATGAAATATTCGTTAATATTCGATTCGGTTTTATGTAGTTGTTGCGTAAAAAGTTTCAAGTTTGCACCGACAGTTAGAAACAACGTATATGAATTTTAACACCGTCAAAAATTATAGTTTACAAAAGTGTGTATAACACCAATCGAATCGGTTAGAAACTTTATATTTTATACCTTTTACCACGGTATTTTTTCCACTACGACAACCTTAAAAAATTCTCCAAATCGATATAAAAGCAGCTACTCGAATACTACGAAATTTCAGACAAATTTAATTTTTTCTATACGGTGTTTCGAACCACGGATATTAAACGAATAAAAGAAAATCACCACCGTTGCCATTTCGTCACTATAATGGCTGGAACAATACACGCTACTTGTGTATAAATGTACATGCTTATTTTTCAGGTCTTATTTTTGGTATTCGGAGTAGTCGAATACAAAACTACATTTCGTTTTCGGTTTTTCCAGAAGATAATGCATCCAATAGGCGAAATACACCATTAATTTGGCCCCCGGATCGGATGGTTTCTTTTCAGTTTCATACATTTCTCTAATCTCATTCCACATAAATCACTCGTAAGGAATTGATTCGACAACGTTCCTAACTCGTCTAATTTCTCCACTTCCTTCTATAACGGCTTATGTAGTTAAATATTGTTTCGTAACTTAAAAGATGTTATACAAGTTTACGATTTCAAGTTCTCAAAAACAATTTAAACTCTATTAGGCTGCATTGGTGAAAAATGCCTTTCACCCAAAGCTTAGTGTATTACACAAAAAATTACATACGGATAACTTGACATAAGTAATGTTATATTATATTATCCCCATGATATAAACTTGTTACGATATGGTGACAAAGAAGAGTGAAAATTTTACCACGAATTGATTTTGCATTAGAAACATTTGCAAATTAAATAATAATCTTTCCGACAGAATATTAATGCACTTTTCTACAAAATGACTGTACTGTGTTTATTGTAAGTACTTCATTTATCGAAACAGATAATTCGTTTAAATAATTATTTTAAGTTAGCTCTTTCCCTTTTTATATAAATAACTNTAATGTACGAAATTTTACATTTTTATTAAGAATATATAATTTCATGCAATAATAATCATATAATTAACTATTAACACAATAAATTATTAACACTAATCGGCCGATAATGCGTGACCGATTAATTGCTAATCGGCAATTTTGCTTATCGGTGCATCCTTACTCATAATGTGCGCATCTGGGGGTCAGCAAATCCTCAGGAAATGGTACAATTGCAACGAGACTCTCCAAAATTGAATGTTTTTTGTGCCATATCCCGGCGGAAAGTTCATGGGCCTTTCTTTTTCGGTGAAACAACTGTAAGTGGTGTTTCTTATCTTGATGCGTTACAACTATGGCTCTTTCTTTAATTGAAAGAAGCTGAACCAGAAAACTTTATTTGGCAGCAAGATGGTGCACCGCCTCGCTGGCATAACTCGGTACGCGATTGGTTAAACGACGTTGTACCCAACCACTGGATTGGCCGCCAAGGTCCGGATGACAGAGCTTGTTTCGCATGGCCTCCTCGTTAACCCGATCTGACACCATGCAACTTTTACCTTCGGGATTTCATAAAGGATCGTGTGTATGTGCCTCCGCTACCAGCTGACCTACTCGACTTAAGAAACAGGATTAAAGCAGTTGTTACAACAATTACTCAAGACACACTGATCAAGGTTTGGGAAGAACTCGCCTAGCGACTGGATGTGTGCCGTGGGACGAATGGTGCTGACGTTGAACACTTGTATGAAAAACTGTTTGAGTTGCTCTTTCATAATTTGTTATTGATTAATATTACNAATGCTGACGTAACAAGTTGTTGTAACGAAAGGTTATAGATAAATGCATTTCGACAAACTTAAAATATTTTTATAAGTCAGCGGGAGATTGGCTTAAAAGTAACAAAGTCAACCGTGCTTTTGTAGAGTAAATATTAATAATTTCGTCTTCATCAAATAAGTAATGTAAGACGAGATTTGAAATTTTGCTGACAGATGGCGTGGAATATATTAAATCTGAAAATTTTGTTCGTTTTGTTCGAGTAAACCGTCATTTTATAACTGTTAGCAAAAAGACCCCTATTGTAAGCAAAAGAAACTTGGAAATTTGTAGAAGTGTTAAGGAAACTAGTTTCATCTTAGATTTACAAATAAAATTATGACGGCAAGTAAATTACTCTTTCATATTTCGATAAACTACGAATTAGAGGTATATTTAAACGCGCGGCTATTATTTTTTTTATTGTATTGTGCGTTTAAATTTCTTTAGCTATTTGGAGAACATTCTTAGCTTTGGCTATGAAATTCTAGACGTATGTATTTAATAATTATTAAGCACTATTTAATAATTAATTATCATCTCTGTCTCTAGGATTCCCTTAAATATAACTTATATTTATGGGAGTCCTAAAAAGGGTCAATAGGTCTACATGGAAAGGTGGAAACCTCTGCTCTAAACCATCGATATATATTATATATCGATAATTATATATAGCCTATATATATATTTTTTTTTTTTTTTATTAGATAAGTGCACCACTCCTATGGGAGTATAACACTAAGATACATAAAGCAAGATAAATGATTCAAAGTAAACATAAAATTAGAAAGTTCTGCTTTTAGTGAAGACTAAAAGTAATATTAGAAATTAGAAATTATGAAAAGTCTTTTCTTCCATATATTTTGAATATAACTGTAAAAGGTATCAAACAGAGGCTTCTGTACAAGTTTATCCAGTGGACATGGCCACCTGAAACCATGCATGAAGATTTCTAATTTCATTATAAGTCTATCTTGATCATAAATAGGACAATGGTAGATCATATGGTCAACAGTATCAAGGTTTCCTGTGGAACAAAAGCAAAAGGCAGTTTCTGCCCGGTTATACATNTGGCCTCTCCATAGTCCGTATTTTCAATAAGTTTTGATTTTACTTTTAAATATACAGGACATTCTGGGTCAGTGGCTTTGTGAGAAATATTTTGAACATTCATTTTTAGTCGTTTAGCCCATCGGATACAATTGATGCACTTAATAACAGACGACTTGGTCTTTTCCACACAGGTTCTATAGCTGTGACCCTCTACTCCACAGTGTGAGCAGGCAGGTTGTTCCGGTACACATTTTGAAGCAATGTGACCAAATTTGCAGCAGTTGTAGCATTGTTTGATTCCTAAGTAGTTGAGGACTTGATGAGATCTAAGTCCTATATACACCCTTCTGTTTTTCAGTAAACTTTGATGAACTTGAGGTGAGGTCAAGAAAACCCATGTTTTTTCCTGAGCAGAGTCTGCCTTGGATCTGAAGGAGAATAGTGGTTGTAGTATTTGATCTTTTTCTTCTAGTATATTTTTTAAGTTGTCATTCTGTGCAGTGACAGTGTTAATCAACTCCTCTTTATTTAAGTTAGAGCACACATGGTGGATTTGAACTAAAGGCTTTCTCTTAGTTTTCTTGCTTGCCGAAAATTTGAATTCAGAGTCATGATTGTTATTGATGAGATTAATAATTTTATCGACACTGGCAGTGTTGGATAATTGTAGGCTGACTTTCCCATCTTTCTGCACTAGACAGGAGTCGATCCTGATACCATTGGCTGCTGGTTTTAGAACAGCTTCTAAGTGACTTCTGACAGTATTTCTGTCCACTTGCGAGTTTTTAATCCCTGGAGTTAATATTAATGTCTCCCTTTTTTGTGCTTGGCCAGGCTGGTTATGAACTTTTACTCTTGAAGCTTTGACAGCATTTGCATATGATTTTAGTTGTGATTGATGCTGAATTTTATCCTCTTGTAGTTTAACTATATCTTCTTGTACCACATTGTATTTGTCTAAACAGCATAAATGAATGTCAGTTATTCTTTGTATTAACTGATCTATTGTGTAACTTTCTTGTTGGTTAAGTGGGCGTTTATTCACTATGGGCTGATAAATACTTTTAAGTTGGTTGATGACTTCCGTAAATCCTAGTTTCGATATTTCATTTAAAGTTGCAGACACGTTTTCTGGGGTGGCTTTCGATTTGCGCCCCGGCATCGTGCTGCAGATTAGGCTTAGCTAACTCACCAAGCCACGTGGTCGACAGTAAGGTTGACTAGCAACGAAGTAAAACAGAAATTGGTACTCACATGCACAACAAAGGTTAAGAAGCCAAAATAAGATAATCAAGTGTCATTAAAGAGGTGGAAAATATATTAAATATGAAAATAAAACCAGAACAAAAGCAAAGCGCTGTTTAAACTTGACGCCACCTGGCGGTCCTATCAGCCTATATATATAATACAACTAACTTTATTTCTTTATCAAAATAATTCAAATGCTATCTGATGTTAAAATATGGTGTTTAATAGCGTATTTTTAATTGATTTAATTTCATTAATCGAAAAAAATTAACCGAAATAAGTAAAATATAACAAAGTAAACTCGATTTAACAGACAAAACCTTTTGGCATAAAAAAAATGTAAAACCTTTCGTATTCTCGAATAGAGAGAGCGTGCTAAAAGGTCGAAACGATCAGTCGGCATCATTCTCATATTCTTATTCTATTTATACTTATACAGTGCGATGGTAAAGTCCCTCCGCAGTGAGCTATGACCTCGTGGCTGAGCCGAGTGGTGACGTCATAATTTACTTTAACTCTCCGCCCGCAATCTGCCTGCGACTTCTGTGTTCGGTTGCTCTTCTCCCACTGCGGAAGGACTTTACCATGGCGGTGTTCATTACAATAACGTTTTCGGTCGGTTATCAAAATACTTTTCTTAAAACGCATTTGATTTAAAGGAGTTTCGACCATAGCGAAAACCCGTTTCCCCAATTAGTACGTTAAAAATCGATGGTCTACTTTAAATAAGAAAAGTCATTGAAATTAAATTAAAGCGTGGGTACATTTTGAAGTATAAAAAATATTACGATAAACGTTTAAAGAAAGTGTGACTATTTTGAACAATTTACAAACGAAATTTTGAAATTTATTTTAAAAAAGCCGAAATTCAAAACTAAGAATTAATGTCAACAAAATATACTTTTAAATACTCACGTTAATGACGCATTCTAAATAAGTCAGGCTTTGTAAATCGTTTTTATTTATTCTTCTTTCTGTATTTTCGAATACCGCATCCAATTCCCGGTGAATTCTTTTCTGTATGTCTGGATGTCTCCCAATTTCGTACACACTCCAGCAAACCGCCGAGGCCAGAGAATGAGAACCCTGTTGAAATCGATTCTCTTCTGTTAGTTTGAAACAATAAAATAAAAAGATTTCTTCGAACTGTCATTAAGAACTTTGGATTTTTTTTATTTTCCAAAAAATATATACAATTGCTCTAGTAACCTCTAGTGAATAAACCACCGCCGGCCGGTTTCCGCCTGGCCAACGGATTGGCCAAGTAGAGTTTTTCGGGATTTCTTCGCCCGTCTAACACCTAAATAGGATTTCGGTTTACCATAGAAAACATTCTCTCCTCGGAGGATCGCCCATATTTAGTGTTGTCACGCTGCATCGTTCCACTCCAACGTATTGCGCAATTTATTAATTAAGATATACTCTTATTATCTAGGTTATATTATAAAACACCTGATTTAAAATTGTTACCAAATTTTTGTTATATATAGTCTATATTGGGGACGAGTTGGTGAAGTCAGTCGTGAGTTAGGTGGCCTCCGGTATCCGGAGGCGACGCAACTCTTAAACCGCCAAGTTCCGAAGCCCCCTCGTTTCAATTTTAAAAATGTAATAATAATGTTACTGTTACAATATTTAGAAAGATGTTGCCAACCTAAAATACAATAAAAAATTATCGACGTGTCGGAAACGACCATTTTCTGGTCGAAAGACTTCCGGGCAAATTTGAATAAGGGGTTCCCACGTACAGTACTACAGTACGGTGTGGATTTCGGACATTTTTCTTCGAGGAAATTTTTCTGAAAAATATTTTCTTATAATAATTGGTTTGGGACTCCCTGTCGGTTGGGCAATAGTTTTTTTTGGTCTATAGGATAATGCGCCACTGCATACGACGGATGACCCCCATATTTCCCCATCCTCTCGACCTTTCGTCAGTAAAATTTAATAGCATCAATCCCCTAATACACAAACTTGCAAAACTTCGGGTATCTTCGACAAAAGACAAAAATTATTGGTTCGGTTTATTTGTTTACGGCCAGGCGACAGGTGGGTCATCCGCCCACGGAAATGTCTGTCGAGAAGACTTTCTACGGGAAACTGGTCGTTATATAGGTGTTACTAACGGGAAGAAAACACGGAAAACTTCGCGTGTCTGTAGCGTTGGATGGTATTAACCACTCGGCCACGGTGGGCGAGCATATAGCCAACAATACACTCGAAATAATTACCGCAGCCAAAAACGTCATGATCTCGTCCACGATACCGTCGACGGTAATGTCGGGATTATTGGCGGAAGCCTCCCATAGGTGATCGATAATGGGCAGGGTAATTCCCAGTTTCAAATAGTGGCGTCCGTCTTCTTTTATTTGTCGAATTCTTTCGTTAACGGCCTGTAAAAGGCAAAAATAGATATTTATCTGCATTTAAAAACGTTAATTAAAAAAAACAATACGTATATAACCTCTTTGGTAATTCTTTTGGCCAGCGATTTGTCTCTGGAAAACGATCGTCCTTTGGCCGTTAGGGAAGATATTACGTCCGACAACAACGTCATTTTCACAAATCCGTAAAATATAGAAGTTTTTATACTACAAAAGCGAAAAGAACTCAATTCTAATCCGAAATTTGACCACGACGTCGTCGAAATAAAACAAAAAAGCCGGTTCATTTTAATCGAAGTAAATGTCGTAATGTCGTAAATTTGAAATTTGAAAGATAGAAAATCGAGATTAATAATAATAAAAAATTGGGCCCATTCAATCGAAATTTTATAAAATGCACTCTTTAAGTAATTCGGCGGAAATTTATTTTTTACAGTATATTAGGAGACAATTACGGGAGATATATTTAAGTAGTCTATTAACGTTTTTAAATTGATTTTTTTACCAATTTATTTTAAACTGGGAGAATGATTTTCAGTCTTCGTGACGGAAAATAAAATGAACTTATTCATTTTACAGGGAATTTCCTACCGCGGACAGATTTTTCCAATTGCACGTACCTGTTTATAAGTCGATCCACGGCGTAGTAATTCTTTTCCCAAGACGCGTTGAAAACGCCGTAAATGGCTTCTGAAATAATTTCCAATTTAATTCTTTAAGGTCGTCCGATAAAATAAAATTGGAAAGAATTATTTCGTCTAAAGTCGTCGTCTTCTCCTTTATCTACTTAACAAAGGCGTATACTATTAGGGATTTTACCACCTGCCACCCCACCCGTTCTCTCGTACCGGCTAATAATGACTCGATTTATGGTCATTAACGGCAACCTCTGCCCCTTCATATTATACGCCTCTTCTTTCTACAGATAAATAAATTTTTAGTTTTTTCATCGGTTTATCTAAATTTGAAATATCAAAGTAAATCACTTGGGAAAATATATTATGTTTTATTTGAAAGGAAATCCCGCGCCATCATTTCCAATTAGATGACGCCTCTTCTATCTAAAATTACAATCGAAAGAGCTTGGTGGAAAAACTCGATAACTCCGGTTTTTGCTTAAATCCATCCAACGGATTGTGCAGATCAAAGTGGTAACGCTCCATCCTTACGTGATTCTACCTTTCGGAAGTCCCTTTTGCCAGACGCGTTTCCTACGCCCAACCGCTTGTTTTGATTAAAGAAACTAGAAGTTTAGAGTTGCGCCTCTGGTTTCGGTTAGGGGACCCGGATTCAATCCCACGATTGCCTGTAAAACAAGATGGAGGCGTCCACTTGTAATAGGGAAGAAATTAGCAGGATGTTATTTGATATACAGTACATAACCTTAACAGTTAAAGTTATATCGTTCGCATTCTGCAGAATGATGCGCAGAAAGATGCAGTCGCCGTTTGCTCGCGTTTACAATACAGTATTATCTCGCTAAGAGAAAATGTTACAAAAGTTTAGCTATTTGCTGACAACTGAGCTGGACAAAACAAAAATAAAGAAAACCGATGCTAGCTTTTCTTTAATACTTAATCCGTGAGAAATTTGAAGAAATTGTCATCTTCTATCGCAATTCGGTCAGTCTGGCCCGTGCCGTGACGGGGAATTTGGATTCATTGAAAGGAAAAGGAAAAAAAGAATGAATGAAAGTTATGAAAAATGCCCAGCCCAACAAACCTTTAAATATAGCGTGTTTGGAGCATCATATTCTTGACTCGTCGGCGGCCAATACGACATTTCAGAAAAGGGAAAATCTGCCAACCGTGACGAAAGCTAAAAATTGGGGAAAAAATTTGTCTATAACGAAGTTGACAAGCTTAATATTTCGAAGTACAGTACTCAATAACCTTTCTGGCTACAGAAACAACCAGTGCAAATTACAACATTGAATTTAATGATGGCGTCGGCAGAGGAAGACACGAAGATTATGGTGCCGCGCAGGAAAATTCTCACTTAGAAGAAAAAAATAATAGATGAGGTAACTATGCCGCTGCAGCTAGGAGACGACAGTTTTAAAAATACGAGTCTAAATCAAAAACTTAAATTTGTGATCCGACAGGACTTCCACCAAACCTTTCAATTACTGTTTTCAGGACTAATTCTTTCCGAGTATTTGAAATAGCCTATTCGGAGATTTCGTTCGTTGGATCCACCGGATTTCCGCGGTTGGAAAACGAACGGAGTTTGTAGATGTACGAAAGGTGAGAAATTACAACAACGCGGCAATTATTTAACCAGAAATTGAACCCGACGATTCTTCGCATTTATAAAAATGACTTACCAGAAAGTAATTTAAGAGAAAAAGTGTCGATGATCCGGTTAAAGGAGATCCACTGGCAGTCGGCCGCATTCAATTTCTCCGCCAAAATTTTCGAATGTCGCTCGATCTGAGGGATGCATTTTTCTAAAATCGACTGATGAAAGGTCCTGGACAGGGCGCCTTTTCTCATTTTCCATCCCACGCCGTTCCTAACGTTTCAAAATTTCAAATAAACTTTATATTTCTGGAGATTTTTCTGTGGGATTTTAGCCCTAAACAAAATATTTTTACGCTTCGGTTTCGTGTTATAATTTTCCAGTAAAACTGCCGTCTACTAGGCCAGGTTAAAATCTCTGCAAGAATTAATTAGCAGAACTTCGTCCCCGACTCCGGCTACACATTGGGAGAGGCTAAATGAAAGCCACGCGTCGTTCCGCACCAGTAGCCAATTCTTACCTTTGTTCGAACACTTCCTTAACTTACGTAATAAACCTTCCAGGTATAATACGTTATGGGTATATAACACGTCTTCGATTTTTCCAGAAAAATGGAAAGGGACCGGTATTAAAAAAATTTGGCCAGAGCATGGCGGATTTCCCGTGTCGGGTAGCGCCTGTTACTTGAAAAATTTTTTCCGGCTTTAAGCTTCATATTCTTATGTAACTTTAAGCTCGCCTTCTTGCATAAAAATTTAAGATTTTTAATAACCGTTGATAAGGCTCTTAAATTGTAACATTATTAATTATTTTATTAACAAAAAAAAACTCCTTTATCGGAGAGTGCATTTCGGGAGAGACCACGGTTCCGTCTTCTCTTCGTCATAATATGTCGGGCGAATTCCGAAAACACGGGTAAACGTATTAACAAAAATACTTTCGACAAATTTAAAAAATTTAAAACACGATACGATACATACTTAACGTATTCCTTACAATTTTTTAGACATTCCGACTATACTACGGGTCCGATGCAAATTGCTACTCCACACTATGTTAAATATATTATCCTTGTTTATTGGGCAGCAATTTGAAAAAAATGTAGACTTATAAATTCCCACCGTCGTCCATTTGTCTACGTCTTTCTTTCATTTCCGGAACGGAGTTAGATGAAAGTCCGCACCAGATACGAAAGTCATAGAGGCAGGAGGCCCGACTAGCTATATAGAATCGTCTCATGCAAACCGGAAGTCACGTTATTTCGATTCAAAAATTTCCCTTCGAAAGAAATTAGATAGATGACAGGCACGACACCATTGGTAACGGAAAAGTATGACGTGCGGGGGANTGATAAGGCTCTTAAATTGTAACATTATTAATTATTTTATTAACAAAAAAAAACTCCTTTATCGGAGAGTGCATTTCGGGAGAGACCACGGTTCCGTCTTCTCTTCGTCATAATATGTCGGGCGAATTCCGAAAACACGGGTAAACGTATTAACGGAAATACTTTCGACTAATTTAAAAAATTCAAAACACGATACGATACATATTTAACGTATTCCTCACAATTTTTTAGACATTCCGACTATACTATGGGGCCGATGCGAATTGCTACCCCGCACTATGTTGAATATATTATCCTTATTTATTGGGCTGCAATTTGAAAAAATGTAGACTTATAAATTCCCACCGTCGTCCATTTGTCTCCGTCTTTCCTTCATCTCCGGAACCGAGTTAGATGAAAGTCCATACCACATACGAAAATCTTATATACAGGAGGCCCGACTAGCTATATAGAATCTTCTCGTGCAAACCGGAAGTCACGTTATTTCGATTCAAAAATTTCCCTCCGAAAGGAGTTAGATCGATAACCGGCACGACTTCATTGGTAACGGAAAAGTATGACGTGCGGGGATGTACTAATTTGAGGTGGACAGCGTATATTTTAAGTTAAATAAATTTAAAAATATGATTAAAGTTGCAGCCCGTCATTGTGACCTTGTCACAATAAGTAATTGCTGGTTAATATTTATAGAGGAGAAGGTGGTATTATGGAACCCCAATTACATTTTAGTGAATTGTAAACAAGGTATCATAACTACACCCACATTTTTTGTGCGAAAAGTACTGGTAACTAGTAAACTAAATGTTCCTAATTGGATTTTTCGCTAGTGTAATTATAAGTATGGTTTTTGAAGGCTTTTGTACAAAAAGTCCGAAAGTAGGCTTAGAGAAAATCGGGTGGTAATATGGAACCTTACTGTATATTTTCAAAAAAATGCTTTAATGTAGCCAAAAACAAATAGGAAAGGACAAAAAATGTTAAATAATTACAAAATTATTTACTCCAATGTATTTTATCGCAAAAATGCTTTTATAATAGAAAAATATGACCTCCATCAACAATATATATTCCAGCAGCTCTTTTTCGATATTTTCAGACTTTCTACCTAGTGTCTTTTTCCCAAATTGCTCCGGACGAATGTCTGATTGCAAAGAGAGAGTTCGGAGGAGTTGAGTTCCATATTACTGTAAAAGCACCAAAGGGGTCCGTATTTCACGCATCGCCATCTCGAATTAACTTATGTCTGTCGAGACCAAAATTTAAAAAACGTGAACATCACACAGATTAATATGTACCCCTAAGTCTCTGGAACGGAATACATGCACCAGTGAACCTACAACTACACGATTTATATTTTAAAAATAATTAAATTCACTTAGCATTCAAAACTTGCGAATTTTAAAAAAAACAAATTTGCTGATTAAATACCGACAACCGTTTAACTGAAGTAAAACGGATTTTCCCCTCGCTACGGGTGTCTGCCTAGTTCAGTTCAGCCACATTTCGCTACAGTTCGCGTTTATTATCAGTTCGAAATGGGGTGGTTCCATAACACCCGCAGTGTTCCATAATAACACCTTCTCCTCTATTATTACACTTTAATTTTCTTTTAATATGAATTATTAAATTCTGAGAAATTCTTATATTATAACATTGAAACAATAATATTTTCCAAAAATTCCTTTTTTGCAAAAGATTTTCTGCTTCGGTTGGATGTCGAGTTTCTATTTTCTATTTCGTTTAACCGTTTTTTAATTACTACAAGATAATTTTTTTATTATACAAGATAATTAAATATTTCAGAGATTTCTTTCTTTTCGTCTCTTTGAGAGGTTCTTCTCTTTTTTATTTTGTCTTTAAACATCTTAAAAGTTTTTTCTTTATATAATTGGGTTCGTTACGATAAGAATTCGTAGCGTTTTCGCATTACAAGTTTTTCAATACATTTGAACCACCGCAATATTATGTAATCTCTTTAATAATCTGATCTTTTTCCTTTTCTAATTCGAATTAAATTTCCTTGTGTACAATATTTTATTTAGTAATTGTAACAAATTATATTCGTTATTGCGACACGGCTACAATGCCGGACTGCAACTTTTAAACCACATTTTTAATATATTTAATTTTAAATAAATGCTCCTAGCCTCGTAGTGGCCTGCCCCCGTATATCATTCTTTTCCTGTTAGGAACAGATTCGTGCCGGTCATCCATCCAACTCTTTCCGGGGGAATATTTTTGAATTGCAATAACGTGACTTCCGGTATAGACCAAAAGTTCGTATATATTTAATTCGGGTCTCCCGCTCTTAAGCATTCTATATTTGGTCCGGACTTACATTCTCGAGATTAAAACAGGACGGGCAGTGGAAATTTATAGATCTACGATGTTTTTCAAATTGCGACCCAATTACGGTATGAAACAATCCTCGACGTAACGGAAATAGTTTATCACTACAATTTCTATTATCTTATTATCAATATACTGTATATCATATTTAACTCGGTGTGTTGTGTGCCAATACAGCTTCCCACTGAGATGCTCTCCGTCTGTTTATAAAATTTTTCTTTCGTTTTAAAATATCCTCCTTTAGATATTAAATTAAACAAATTTAAAAGCCAATCCGGAAGTCGATGTGTTTTAAGAAATATTGATTTTATTACGTGTTATAGATGAATGCCCGCTTGATGTCTAATGACATGGTTGTAATGTTTCTATGTATTTTTATTATCTTCCATATCTGACGCAACGCATTTTCACCTAAACTTAGAATTCTTATATAAATTCAATTTACTTTTAACAAAAATCCGTCACTATTATTTATTTAGTTTGAGCATCTTTAATTAATTTTAATTTATTATCGTTCAAAAACGTATTTGCTCGTTCTGTATTACTTTAATTTTATTTCGTTTATTTAACTGGTTTCTTAACACCGTATCCAAAAGTTTTATTCTAAGAATAAAACTTTTGGATACAGTGTTAAGTGGATCTCTAACAATTTAAAAGCTTTATCGTGGCGTATGACGACTTCTAAATATTAAGCGAAAGGCGAGTATAAAAAAGAAAATTTTCCCATCGATTTAACAAGATGATGATCTTTGACCCCGATACCGCCCGTTCTCGGTCTAATTTTCACATTCCGTCTTCGTCACCGTACGCCATTTTAATACTGCTATTAATCGGTCGAGCCGTTACTGAACGAAACGTGGTTCGGCCGTTTGTCAGTTCGGGTGGCTGCCAACAAAGTTCGTTCACTCGACCGGTTGAGCTTCAATAATATTAAAAACAGTGTAAAACCTGTCCAAAACGGAAACCTGCCAAACCGGAAAAAGTATTCGGTACCGGGCGATTCCGGTTTACACAGGTTTTATCGTAATAAACGTTTTCTTAAGGTTGGAATTACCTCGTCGTTCGTCTTTTATCGAAAACTTTAGCGTTTAGTACTAAAAGAGTAACGACGGAAACACTGGAAAAGAGTTTAAGGTAAGCCATCATTTTCCAAAGTGGGTAGGAANTCTTTAGACCATGTCATGTGTTTTTGTGCCCAATCAAGTCTGTCACTTTTGTGCTTTAATGAAAGTGGTGGCATTACAGCTTTTTTTCTGAATTTTTACGTTGGAGATTTATTTAAAACTCTCCACAACGTTGTGCTGCTACAAGTTAAGTCTAATTCTTGTTTTATTTTTCTTACTGATGTTTGTTTTGTGGAGCAAACCTTGATGATTTGTCTTCAATCTCCAGGTATAAGCTTGGGTTTTGAACCTGTCTTGAATTTTGGTACATCCTAGCAACATCTTTTTGATAAATAATCACAAACTGTTGATTTTGGATGATTTATATATGCTAAAATTTTTGTTATTGACTTGCCTTATGATTTATAGGCATCAATTTGCCTTTTTTCATAATCAGATATATTCTTTGTTCTACCCATTTTAGAACGTTGAACAACATAAAAAATTTGTATTACAATTAGATATGTAAGCTAATTTACATATTTCAATTCTTGAAACTAAACAATATTCTTGAAATAAACAATATTCATGAAATGAGTTCCTGTCCGGATAAATATGTAACAGTTTTTTGTACAAAATTTTCAAAAATAATATTTTCAGTGACAAAATGTTAATGTTTGATTAAAATTCTTATTTTGCAGTGAGGAAAAACGTAAATCCATGTTATTTTTAATAAAACATTTGTCACTTAATGCAGCAAATTTGGGTTTCATTTTAATTTTTTCGTGTCCGTATAAATTTGAAACACACCTTATTTGCTCGTTCTGTATTACTTTAATTTTATTTCGCTTATTTAACTCAGTGTTTTTCAACCTTCTTGAATACGCGACCCCTTTACAAGTTAAAAAATTCTGGCGACCCCCCAGGGCCATATTAAAACTATATCAGTGATTTTAAAAACTACGTATTTAATTTTTTTTCTTTAAACAGCGATCGAAAAACCAATTGTACTGTAAAATAAACAGGTACAGCATTCTCACTGAAATTTTAGTTTTTTTTTATTGTAATGTAGGACCTACAAACACTTGTCTGTTTCTTTCACCCGCGACCCCCGTATAAGGCTTTGCGACCCTCGAAAAGTCGCGATCCACAGTTGAAAAACACTGATTTAACTGATTCCTTAACACTGTATCCAAAACTTTTATTCTAATCTCCTTAACAATTTAAAACCTATATCGTTGGCATATGACGAGTCCTAAATATTAAGCTAAAGGCGAGCATAAAGAAAAAAATTTTCCCATCGATTTAACAAGATGATGATCTTTGACCCCGATACCTCCCGTTCAAGGTCGAATTTTCACATTCCGTCTTCTTCACCATAAGCCATTTTAATACCGCTATTAATCGGTCGAGCCGTTACTGGACGAAACGTGATTCGGACGTTTGTCAGTTCGGATGGCTGCCGAGAAAGTTCGTTCACTCGACTGGTCGTGCTTCAATAATATTAAAGAGTAAAACCTGTTCAAAACGGAAACCTGCCAAACCGGAAAAAAGTATTCGGCACTGTGCGATTCCGGTTTACACGGGTTTTACCGTAATAAACGTTTTCTTAAGGTTGGAATTACCTCGTCGTTCGTCTTTTATCGAAAACTTTAGCGTTTAGTACTAAAAGAGTAACGACGGAAACACTGGAAAAGAGTTTAAGGTAAGCCATCATTTTCCAAAGTGGGTAGGAATTAAATGCATTCCAGAATTGGACTAATGCGTCTACTGGAAAAAAGTAAATTTTCATTAAACTGCAAATATTGAAAAATCTTCCGAAGTTATTATCCGTAAGTGTACCGGAAACTATAATTTAGAATTAAGAGTAATAAGACGCGAAAGTAATCGAGATTTAGCAGGAAATAAGAGTTTAAAAGTCACTTATCTCCGACGTTACTCACCTAAACATTAAGGAATTTTCTCCTATTCCACGAACCAACTTCTGCACCAAAGGTCGGTCGATATTTTCCGAATCGCTCAGCAGATTCTGAAATAGATACCATAGAAGAATAGCATTTGTTTGTACCACTCCACTCGATCATTACGAATAAGGTTAATCCTATCCAAATAAAACCGGCATCCTACGAATCGATGCGGAAATTCGTTCGGTGCTTTATCTATCCGGCAAGACCTTTTCCATTACGATAACGCGTACAGGTGTATATTTATATACTTCTTTTAATTTTATAAATTTCAAAATTTATCGTTTCATTTTCAGCCGGTCCGTCTGGGAACAGCCCGATCCAGAAAATAACTTCCGTTTAAGTTCTAAAATTACGTACGGATTTAGATATTTTGCACTCGGAATGTCGCGTTAATTTAATAAATTATTTGAATAAATATTTTTCTCGCGTACTTCCAAAGGTCGGGGGTGATACAGCAATACGAACTTTCGGGAAAAAACGTTTCCGTAGATAAATCCCCTGCTTTTGAAACGATGAATAATGCCGGGCATGACGAACGGAACGTCTGAAACAAAACAAAGCAAAAATTATTTTTGTATAAATTCAAAAAGCATTTCGAATTTTCTGCTAAGAAATAAGAATCCGCCGTGATATAGAAACATAATCGTATAAATTTATTTAATTTCCTTAAAATAATTGTCTGGATTCACTCACCTCTAATGGTTTTTAGGATGTGAAAATATAAAACCCAACTGTACCCGTAGGCTTTAATTCTCTTCCAGTCGATTATTTCCCGCCAGAAGTTTTTATACCTGATCGAAACCAGCAAAATCAGGAAAAAAGTTCCAAACGTCACGTAATACGCTTCCGGTAACATTTGCCAATTCTGAGAAATAAAGAAAATGCTGGGAATTCTCCGGTAACTCCCTATAGTGTTTACAAAGATTTTAGTGTAAACGAACGAAAAATAACGGGTGACGGTAATTAAAGTACCGCGTCAGACCTGGCCTGAGAGATTTTTAGCCATCGGGATGCCACCCAATTCCATTTGCTTTAATGCCGACTTTCTGGACCCGTGGCTTACCGCCCGACCACCTAGGCCTAATTTTCGCATACCAAAACGTTTATAATGGAGTATTGTCTGTCTCTCAATGCATTAATTAGTCATAGTTAGTTTCCTCCTATATAAAACGAGTATAAGTCTAGAAACTATGAAAAATCGCGGAGTATACGAAAACTTCTTACTTTTTGATAACGGAATATTTTCGTATATATATATATATAGGCTTATATTTTTTTTAATAAATAAACCGCGTTTATAGTCATTAAATTTAATCCTAATAGCGTAATAATATTAATTAAATATATAACAATGGCAAATTTAAATTACCTGAAAGACAATTTTACAACAAAGCAAAATAAT
Organism: Centruroides sculpturatus; assembly: GCF_000671375.1. Taxonomy (NCBI): domain Eukaryota; kingdom Metazoa; phylum Arthropoda; class Arachnida; order Scorpiones; family Buthidae; genus Centruroides; species Centruroides sculpturatus. The sequence goes on along the minus strand of NW_019386470.1, from coordinate 63,237 downwards.
CGTAGGGAAACGGCTTATCGACGGACGGAGTAACTCCCAGTCGAGAGTATCGTTTTACCACAAGTGGCTATTATTTCTTCTTTCTACTATCGACTCGCTTTAAAATTAATACATTAATATAATTGTAGCTAAATATCCACCGGCGAAACCGCAGAATTCAGTAAGTTGCGGAGTACCATACATTATAATTACGCTTGTCGTATATCTTATAGACAACTTGCGTGTAAAGTGTTGGAATTCCGGATGTACGGTACGTGTTGCGCGTTTGCGTTTTGCCCGTCGTCATATTTGTTAGGTTTCCGTTTCGTTTTAACCCGTTTCGATACTCGACAGAGTAACCAAATTTTAAATGGAGAAAATGTAAACTTTGAACGGTTCGCCTAACGAAGAGATACGGTGTAAATGAATTTTAAAACAAAATAAAAACAAATTTGACAATTACAAAATAAATTTACCACGCAGCACTTTGAAGCGATGCTACGCAATGACGAATAAAATTCATAAAACGTACAGTACATTCTTAGTCGTTACAACGATACGACGACCGAGCGTCATAGTTTGTTTTAATGTACTTAAATTTCTCTTGCTAGGAAAAAGTATTTTGCGAAGAACTGTTTGCCAAAATTTTCGGATCCATTCATCCACTTGCTACAAAATTGAGCTTTAAGTGATTTGTATGCTTTTGTGTACTTAAGAGTTAAAAATTGGGTTATTAAGAAAAGGTGTCGCCATATTCTATCTTTGGCCACGAACACGATTCTTTAAGAACGAATTCGTCATCTTCGTACCCATCGACTCCACCTAAATAACCTACTAAAAAACATCTAGCAACGAGTTGCGTTACTTTTCCGGCTATTATGAGCTCTTAATTAAAAAATAAATTTGTGTGTGACGCCATTATTTATGAAATTTTGTTATAAGAAACTTTTATAACAAAATGTCATAAATAGTCTTTGCCACTTTGCCATTTTTAGTTTTCATAAAATGGCAAAGACTTAATTTTGAGGGTAGAAATGAATTTTATTAAAAGTTGTAAATGTTAATAACGAGAAAAATCTTCATTAAGTCCGATCCACCATCCTCTCGACCTTTAGTATTACTGCATTCATTTTTTATGGCAGTCTGTTGCAGCAGTTTAGCTTTAACTGCAGCTGAGGTTAATTTTGTACGTGCGGCAATCGCTAAATTTATCACTAAATTATTGTATTCCTCCGGTAGACGCATCAATAATAATTCGGCATGTTCCTGGTCGTCGACTGTACGATCGATTTTCCTCAATTGGTCAATAAGGGTTTGTATTTTATTAATTAACTAGCTGCAAGGACCCGCTTCGCTGGGTTTTTATTTGTTCGTACATTTGTATGTAATATAGTTTTTTTTATATATAAAAGACTGTTTTTCTAAGTAATGTAGAATCTAGCTGCAAGGACCCGCTTCGCTGGGTTTTTAAAAAGTAACGATAGTGAAGATTAAGATAATTACATTATAGCTAATCTTACCCGTTTTCACAGAATGCAAGAATTAGGTCCCCCGTTTCCAGACTAATTAGAGAATTTTTACGTTTAATCAAACGAACTATTTTCAATTTGATCAATTTTCTGCAACGTTTACAATCGTTCTATAATCGAACCAATTCGAATTCGAAAATTTTTAAAGACGAAATAGAAAATCTTCCACTTCCAACCACTTTCAAGCCCATATCTCCTACACCCTTATGGCTAACGAGACGCAACCACTATAGTGCACGAATGGAGACTGGGGGTAGTTAATTTAACCTGTCCGCGACTGTCGGGTACTGTAGTACAAGGATGGCCTCTTTTGTGCCTAGCGGGTGCGGAGATGGCTTCTTTCCTTCCGGCTCCGCTTCAATTCTATCGCGATAGACAAAGTCCCGCGATGTCCTAGTATATACTAAAGAAACTGAATAATTATCGGAAAAAAAACTGTTTGCTTTTAAAATATATGGGAATAACATACGCTGTTTTGCTTCGGTTTCATTTTTAACGTTGTATCAAGTAATAAATAAACCATTATAGGGCGTATGGCCGAGCGGTCAAGGCGGTAGCCTACCGCTCTGGGGGACCCGGAATCGAATCCGGCCGGTTCGAATAATCCCCAGATTCTTTTCGGAGGGGTGGTTTGGCCGAATATGTCGGACCCCGTCCCTCACTACCAGGCCGCCCCATAATGGGCTTGCAAAAAGAGACCTTCCTAGTGCCCACAGGGTGGAAAGAGTTAAAAGGTAAAAAAATAAATAAACCATCAACAAGTGGCTCGAATTTCCCGGCAACATTTAAAATTTTGGTGGCGCCATCTGTTATCATATTTTATCAGAAAAAACTTTATATTTTGAACTATTATAAAATGAAAAATGCTTGTGGATAGGGATGGGTTTCATAAAAACAAATTGTAAATGTTAATAATCAGTAAAACCGCCATTAAGTCCGATCCTACACGACCCTTATTATCTCCTCACCCTTCGACTTTTAATAATAGGAGGCGACCTTTCCGAGACGATTAAATCCCTGTATTTAATTTAAATTTAATTTTTTCGGCGGAATTAGAAATTTTCTAAAAGGAAAAAGAAAAGATAATTTTTAAACTAAGGAAAGATTTTATTTTGAGTTTAATTTTTACTTCAATTATTTTTTTATCCAAATTTTTTGTTATTCTTAATACGAGAAAATGTACTCGGTTATTAGGCCAAAGAGTATTTATTTACGAGAAGTGATGCCAAAACGATTATTTTTTCTTAAAAGAAAAACACTATTTTCAGAAAAATAATGCAAAATAACGAAGATTTTTTTTCTTAAATCCGAAAAGGTTTTAGAAAAATCTTTCAAAGATGACAACGGGAAAAGTTTTTCTTTCATGCTGTTCCGAAGGATGGAATTTGCGAATACAATTTGCGTTAATAATAGAATCTCTGAATTATAAAGCGAACTTCTGTTTTTCTTTTCCCGAACGACTCGGTCTTGGTATAATTTGGCCGAAATTATTCGATGCAAAATATCTCTCACTCGTTTTTATCGTCGTCCTAAACAATACGTCATAAAGAGAGCCTCTTTGTGACTCAAACGCCCGTTAATTCGATTGGACCTCGTCATCCTAAAAGTCCAAGGAAATAAAAGCGTCTTCCGAATTATGTTTCTCAAAAATTTCTTGTAAATCGCATTTTCTATTTATTTTTTTTCCAAAAACAGGTTTTTTCTAGGAAAACGACATTGGGCTCCGCGGCTACGTTTTACTTTTTCGGCTCGACACCAGAACACGGATCCGGTGACGACTTCCAACGTTTTTTCTAAAGAAGTTTAAATTACGCACGTCAGAGGGAAGACGTGGTCGTCTGTCGTCGTAAACGACAAAACGCAAAACGTTTAAAACATCCACCCGCGGCCAGCGACCGATTAAATCCTGCGCGGACGAGACACACGCCTGTGCGTGTTTAAAAAAATGTATTTCGTCACGACAACGTGCGTGTTAAATATCGGTCGTAAAGATCGTAATACAAATTTGTCGTAAAGATCGATGCCAATCGACGGCAATGGTAAACTCCACCGACCTACCGCGTGCCACCCGCTTACTACCGACAATCGGACCGTAGACTTTACGTGGAAAATTTTGACTTTGTATAACTCAGCTCGTAGATAAATACTAAAAGATTCTATTTGTTAATAAAACGCAATATTTGTGTCTCGATTATTTATTCCTTCGTAAACTCTGGCATTATTTTAATACGATTTATCCTTTTTTCACCTGCGCTTTGGTCTTTGCCTTTTTGAATGATTCTACTAATGTATATTCCTACCATTTGCCAAACACCCCTCTGACCTCGGCTATGCATTACCAGTGAGCGCATTTCTTCTTGGAATTGGTAAAATTTTCTTCCGGTATTCTCGCGAACGGTATTAGGTGCATATCTAGTACTTGTTGGTATTATACAGCATTAATAAGACTAAAGATAAAACCTAGATTTGTCGTATCGCCTGGTTCAAATGCTCGCCACGCCGTTCCTCTTTCGGCATTTCTCTACCTTCCCGACGGAATTACAAACAACGAAGTTAAAAATATTGAATATAAATTAAAAGTAATGAAATACACAAAAATAAAGATTTATTTGTGGTAAACATTTAAATTATTCCAGTTAATAACTTTTCATAAATAATTTAGTTATAAAAATAAATAATATTTTTATTTCTTTGTTACAGATTACCAGATGAAATTCAATGAGGTTATATCAAGTTGTAATGTGAAAAAATTGTAGACGTATAAATTCCCACAGTCCGTTCTTCCTGAATCTCGAGAACGGAGCCAGATAAACGATAGATAGATGGCCCAAAATACACGAACTTCCAGTAAAACCCGGAAGTCACGTTATTTCAATTCAAATGTTTTCCCCGAATGGAGTCGATGACCGGTGCGACTCCGTTGCTAACAGGAAAAGAATGATGTACAGGGGCGAGACACTACTAAAAGTTGTGAATATCGTGACGGAAAACTGCAGTTTGCCGTTGCCGGAATGTAAGAAAAAATAATTGCTCGGTTTCTTTCTGGCTTTCATTTACAGGAAGAATTTGTTTTATTTTCTTATTTTCTAGACGGTTAGATAATTTCATAATTACAGTATATACGTTCGATTTCGACAAACTTAAAGCTAGACGAGATGCGATTTGCTTCCGAATCTTTGTAAAATTACTAATTGTTCTGCATATTAAAGCTTTTTTCGGAAATTCGATGCGCGAGGTATTTTGTTACACTAGAGGAGTTTTTGTACCGTATTCTCCAATAAAATTGATGTAATTCGTACAACACGATAAAAATGATTTTCCTCTCTCCGTAATAAAACCTTTATTATATATTGCAGAACTATATTTCGTAGAAATTCAACGCTAATCTACTGTCTTTTATATTAAAGTGTCTTTTATACTACTGTCTTTTACACTATTGTCTTTTATACTAAAGTGTGTGCTATTTTGCATATTAATTTCAATTTATCGGCTAAAGCAAAAATGCTTCTACATTTTGGGACAAGCATATCCTATATTACATTGTTAAAATTCATTTATATTTTTATTTTATTATTGTTTTCTGATAAAATATTGTTATGCGATATCATAATAAGCCAATAATAAATCTCTTTCTATTGTTTTGTAATGTTCTTTGCAAAAGAATAGGAAGGGAAAGAACGAAGGCCGAGACTCCACTACCGTAAAAACGGCGTAAAAACACCTCACCGTAATAGCTTTTAATCACGTGACCCTGATATTTTATTCTCGGGTAGGTCGTAAAATCAGCGTAAAAGCGTTCCGAGCAGTGTTCAACTTTTGACGCGAATGAGGCCATAAAACGGTACCATCCACCAATCAGAAGTCAGTGAAATCTAGGTCAGTGTTCCGCAAGCAGTGTGCCGGGGCACACTGATGTGCCTTCACAAGGTGAAAGTTGTGACATGAACTTTTACATGATTCTATTAATTTCAAGCTTTATTTATATATTTTTATCACAGTTCTTGTGTTTCTTATGCTTCTATTTCATTCACTGATGAAATAAGATGATGTTAAAGCAATAAAACACATATGTCGTCCCAGTACTCACTTATTCTTTTGGAGTTATATATTGGACTCACACAGATCTTAAGTAACTCCAAATAAAAGCAAGAACAACACTTACTAAGCATAAACAACATCATCCTAAATCCGCCACTGAAAGATTAACCCTTTCACCTAAAAATGGCGGACGTGGCCTGATCGACATAGTTAACCTACACTACAAACAAATACAGACATTGCGAGAGTTTTTCTACAGGAAACAAGAAACATCACAATTACATAAAGCAGTAACTCTAGCAGACTCAAATAACACACCATTAAACTTACACTCACATCATACAGACATGACACAACATATAAAAAGCATAGACACCATTAAGCAATCGCGTGCTCGAAAGGCACTCCACGGCAGGCATCCTTACGACCTGGCCCATGATTTTGTTGACAAAACTGCGTCAAACAGCTGGTTAGATCGGGGATGCCTCTTTGGGGAGACGGAAGGATTCATGATTGTCATACAGGATCAGGTCATAAATACTAAAAACTACAGAAAACACATACTCAAAGATACAACACTTACAAATGGCACACGCAGAAAATGTCACATCATGCCAAAAATCATACAACACATCACATCTGTGTGCAATCTCTTGGCACAGACAGATAATTTACATAGACATAATCAAGTAGCAAATATAATACACCAAGAGCTTGCAAAGAAACACAAATTATTAGGCATCCACGAACCATACTACAAATACGTTTAACAGACAGTATTGAAAAACAACACGCACAAAATGTATTACGACAGAGCCATAATCACAGATAAAACAATTTACAACAACAGACAAGACATCACACTTATTGACAAGCACAATAAAATCATATACATTATAGACATATCTGTTCCAAACACTCACAATGTACAAAACACATGCAGTGAAAAAATCAGCAAGTACACAGAACTCGCCCAGGAAATGCAGCATCTATGGAGGATGGATAGGGTGCTTATTGTACTTGTCGTTCTCTCCTCTAAAGGTGTCATACAACAAGCGCTACACAAAAGCCTGGAAACATTAAAATTGAATAGAAACACACATCACACTACAGAAGGCCACTATATTGAATGCATGTCATATTGTTAGGAAATTCTTGAATACAGACACACACTGACACACTTATTTAATTTTTGTCTTGTTTTAATTACTATGCTTTGACTCTGGTCCGGCATAGTACACAGCCATCGGTGTCAACTGAGTATAAGTCACAAAACTCAACATAATAATAATAATAGGTTTATGACATTACGAAATTCCACTAATAGTATCATATCATACGTTTTTGAGGGAAATAACATTTTGGTGTACCGTGTTGAGTCATGTCGAGTCATAGGTGTGCCGCGAGTAGAAAAAGGTTGCGGAACACTGGTCTAGGTGATTGTGACGCGGTGCGAAAATGGCGGAAAACGAGCTTTTGTGTACGTTTCCTCGTGGCTATTCTAGAATAGATCTGGAAAAGTTTATCGAAAACATCCGAAAGTGTTCGTGTATCTACGACAAGAAGTATCCCGATTATAATAACGGATGCCTAAAACATGCGATACGTACGGCCAAAGGAAAATCTTTCAATTTAGAGGAGTATATAATGAAAAAAGCTAAGCTTTATAAGTGCCGTATATTATCTTAATTAATAATGCGATAATAAAAGTTAATATATGAAAGTAAAGATATTATTTTTACTACATTTGTAATTATAGTACAGAAAAAACTTGTAGAATATAATCGTTGTCTTTATAACTTCGATAGTACCGTCGCCGTAAAAACTTCGCTATCCGGACCTCCACCGCAATCCAGACGCAAACGCAAATAGGTCACGTGATTAAAAGCTTTTTCGGTGAAGGTTTTTACGCCCGTTTTTACGTTAATGGAGTCTTGGCGTAACTGTGTAAAACATCGTAAATCGCGCGATTAAAATATTTCGTTAAATATAATATTCTTACAAACTGCTACATTGTCAGTTATTATCGTCGCAGACGAAATACTTTCGATCAAACAGGAACGCGCTATTGGTTCCGGCTCAAAGCTTATCCTAGAAATATTGTCCCCGAACAGAATAGGGAAAGGTTGTCTTAAACTTGTTATTATCCTCGTATGAAATTCACATCTTTTTGAACGTTCCGCGAATAGAACAACCAAATTAACTGAGTTATATATTGAATGGTTTTCGCTGTTTCCTTAGGATTTGGCGTGAAACCCGATAAAATTTCATATGATGGTAGAGAATTTAGTACTCGTTTGTCGAAAATATTAATTAAATTGGTGTAAATTACGGGATTTTTCACACGTGCCGTTTAAAGGTGTGTGAGAAAAATTAAACTCTTACCATTCGCTTCGGATAATAATTTGAAATTTATTTAAAGAATTATTTTGAAATTTATCTTTTCGTTCAAATCCTTTTCATGGGGAATCCATATGCCACGATTTTTATCTTAAAGCCTTTGGCGGATAATCCGGCAACGACTGGCTTAACTTACCCGGCAACATTTGGCGGCGTCACCTGTTCTCATGTTNAATAGAACAACCAAATTAACTGAGTTATATATTGAATGGTTTTCGCTGTTTCCTTAGGATTTGGCGTGAAACCCGATAAAATTTCATATGATGGTAGAGAATTTAGTACTCGTTTGTCGAAAATATTAATTAAATTGGTGTAAATTACGGGATTTTTCACACGTGCCGTTTAAAGGTGTGTGAGAAAAATTAAACTCTTGCCATTCGCTCCGGATTATAATTTGAAATTTATTTAAAGAATTATTTTAAAATTTATCTTTTCGTTTAAATCCTTTTTACGGGGAATCCATATGCCACGATTTTTATCTTAAAGCCTTTGGCGGATAATCCGGCAACGAGTGACTTAACTTACCCGGCAACATTTGGTGGCGTCACCTATTCTCATGTTTTATTTTAAAAACTTTATATTTTTAATTATTATAAAATGACAAAAAGCTTAATTTTGAGTGTAGGGACGGGTTCTATAAAAATTGTAATGCCAATATCCAGTAAAATCGTTACTAAGTCTGACCCTACTAGCGATACACGCCATCCTCTTTATCTCCCCACCCCTCGACCTTAATTCGCCAAAATTTAACGACATCGATCTTCTTAATAAACAAACCTCCTGCAAAATTTCAGAAATTTTACACAAAATGCGCGAGAGTTAGTAACCTTCGAAGGGTGAACGAAATAGTACTTCCCACATACATACTAACGTCAATATATACAGAAAAACGCCCCGAAATTTTTTGTACTTCTTGACGTTTCAAGGTGTTTTAAGTCCAAAAATGTGAAAATATTGATCGTCATACTTTTCCTCTGTTATATATAACAGCAGGGAAAGTAACAACCACGTGGTAGACGAGTGAAGTAATGTAACCGAGTATAAACGATTCTCCCAAAAAACTTTTTTTTCGTGAGTTTCTTTGGGCTTAACGAAAGAATAACTCCGAGGAGTGGATCCACTGTCTCGGTCTATGTTGAAAAGCTCCGAATAAATTTTATACCCAATATATTTAAAGGCCTCGTCCTGCGTTTAGTTCGTCCAAATGTCTCCAATCGTTATAAATCTCGGCGGCCGGGAAAATTGACCTCCGCTTAGTTCCCGCGTTGCTGTTAGATGGCGCTGGACTACGGAGGGAGAACTCTCGGTCTTTATGGCAACCGCCTCTAGTGTTTTATCTATAGACGATCATTGCCATCTGTCGAACAAAACTCTTATACCTTGTATTCTCTGTAAAAACGGTATAAATTTAGAGCTTTTTATTATTATTACTTTCCCGGCTTGTCGCGTATATAGCGATGGAAATTATAGGAATCGTGTCAAATTTGACTCGTAAATCGCTATCTTTCGGATCTTCGAATCCAAACAGCTACAAATACGAAATTTTTTTCACTCGTCTAAGTATTTGAGCGTGCGTTGTGTGTTTAAGCGTGTATTTCCTTTAATATCTCGGAATGGGGTGGAGATTAAAAACCGAAATTTGGCACGGTAGTTTCAGTATACGGGGTATCGACGCTATTCAATTTCGGGGATTAAAAGTCAAAGGAATGGGGGAGATAGACGAGTGTCAAGTATCAAGTATAGTATCTCGAGTAGAATTGGACTTAATCAACATTTTATTGGTTATTATGATTTACAATTTTTTAACACGTTTTTACTTTGAAAATTAAGTTTTTTTTCTATTTCATAAATAATTAATAAAATAAAATCTCATAAGAGCCGGGAAAGTTACGTAACTCGTTACAATTAACAAAACTCACTCAGTAAATAATTAATAGAACATCAAAACGCACCTAAAGTTGCCGAGATAATTTATTTAAAGCTAAACTAACGCAAATCGTTACAAGATTTTTATAACGGAACGAAATCGAAGATGGCGAAATTTTCCAGACGACAAACGTTGGTTTACGACAATTTGCCAATCAATTTGCTCGTTTCCTGCCATTTATCCAGAGTAATTCGGGTTCGTCTGCCACGTAATTTAAAACGTCACCCGTCGGCATCCAATCGATTTTCTAGAAAAGAAAGAGAAACGTCGAATGAATTTTCTAATTTTCTCTGACATACGAGGAATGTAATTTAATTATTCAACCATTGAACAGAAATTCAGATTTCCAATCCATCTTACGATTTCTTCGACCGGGAATGAACGACTCCATTGGTTTTGGGCGGATTCTAACTCGATTAAACGCGTCCGCGTTATAAGAAAGGTTTGGTAAAAGTCGTTTCGGCTCTTATCCGACGGCTTAACGGATATTTTAAAAATTCAAATAATTATAATTAACAATTTAATTTTGAACAATTTTAATAATTGTTATTTGCCCGCAAGGCCGTAATAAATAAACAAATAATTCAGCGACGAGTCGCTTAATATTCCCCGTAATAAAAGTTAAAATTGCGCTTGACGCCATCTGTTACGAGAATGTATTGATATTTAAAAGAGTTTTTTATAATTAATTATTATAAAATGCCGAAAAGCTTAATTTCCAGGATAAAGACGAGTTTTATTTTATTCGTTTTAAAGTGCAAATAACGAGTAAAACGACACACCACTATTTTTCCATCTCTTCTACCTCTAACCTCATCGAAATTTAAATTAATTAATAACGCCAATGCCCCTTATACGCAAATTCCCCGAAAATTTTCAGAAATTTTCTACCAAAGGCGCAGAAGATATTAAGATTAAAACAGGGCCAACAAATTCTTGAAGCTCCCCGACCCACGCTAACATTAGTTCGTACCTACAGAAAAAATCCAACTGTTTTTCGCCTTTCTCGACGGGCTTTTAGGGGGCGGAAAAATTTCACAATAAATAATAATATCTGGTAAAAATTTGAACCATTTCATTTCATATTTTTGTCGCAACTACGATTCGGACCGATTGAAACGAGCACGGAATTCTTCATTACTTATTCTGTGACGAAACTGAATTTTAGTCTTTTAAATTCAGATATCTAAATAAGGGGGCGGAGAAATTTTCTTCCACCCCGGGCGGCTGACACCCGCGCTACGCTACCGGGCGCAGTCTCTACAATTACCTGGGGGATAACGCGTAATTTCCGTATTAAGGGATACAATTTACCCGCCTTCCCCTTACCTATGGGAAGGATGCGGGAGTATTTTTTAAGTCCATTTAATACGTTCGTCACTCGGATTATGACGACGAAGACATTTTTTCAATGTAATTTACCAATCTTTGAGGTTTTGTTTCCACGATCGGTTCTTAATCGTCGCAGTTCTTTTTCGCAATAACGACACGTGACTTTTTATGTGTCAGCCGTCGTTTGTCAGAATTTCGTGGTAGATAAAATCCAGAAGACGAAACGATAAACGGAGGGCGTGTTTTGTATCAAATTAACGGGAGTCTGGTTATTTCCCGCAATTAATACAAGTTGCAGTTGGCTCTTTTCAACTTATCGACGTAGGGCGATCGGTTTTCGTCCGTTAAGCACGCTTGTGTTTCGAAGAGAATTTTTAATTATAAACCTTCGAAAACTACGAAAATGCCATTTATCTTTACACTACTCGATATTTACGCGTTTATTTGTACAGAATGCTGTTAAAAAAAAACAGAAAAAAAATCGGAAAACAGACGTCATTTTATTAGAAAAGTAAAGTTGATTACGCGATAAAAAGACGACTTATTCGCATCCACTCCCGTTAATTACGCTGTCCTCTCTGCACGTTTTAACTCATAAGAGAAGGAGAATCTTTACTCATTCCGTTGTCTGGTAGCGTAACTAAGAGTTGGATGTAGGATGAGTTTTACCTAGCATTATACTAAGAGATGAAATAATTCTTCTTTGTTAAATCACTTATTAATAAAATTTAGTTTTAGATTTAATACTTAAGACGATTTTTTTTATTTAATTTCGGCCAGGAAAGACGACCTCCACTTAGTTCCCGCGTTGTTGTTAGACGGCGCTGGACTACGGAGGGTGACCACTTGATCTCTATAACAACCGACCTTAATGTTTCCATCCATAGACGACTAACGCCATCTGTCGATAAAATGTTCATAATCTGTGATTGATTATAAAGAAATTCTTCACTAGGTATTTTCTGGAAAAACGAAAACTAGAGGGACCGGCATACATTGGGGCAATCGAACCGAAGATGTTACGTGGTAAACGTTAACCTCCAATATCACGGCTCGTACGTGGAATTTCGCATCGGCCTTGTCTAGTTATAAATAGGGCCTGTTCCGAAACGAAAGAGCCCGCGTGAACTAATGACATTAATAAAGATATAGAAATAACGTTACAAAACTATAGAAGGGAATTGACTATTGATTTATTATATATAAACACTGTTTGCATTACCGACAACTACACTCACTTTTACATTCCTAACATTTGCTTCTCGAGGACGTTCGCCGTTTCCTTAACACATACAAACACAAAATTATATTAATTGGAGGCGATTTTAATTCCAAGTTTGCTTATAATTTATAACTAAATTATTTTATATTTAACTTGTTTTAGTAAATGTACGGATGAAGATGTTTTTATTGGATTATAAACCGAAGTACCAAAAAAAACAGCAAGCAACCCGTGAGACGTTTTCCTATGGGCAGAAAGTGAAATTACCCAAAAAATTTGCCAGGCAAAATTTGAAATTTCTGGAAAATATTGCCAGGCGAAAATAAAAATTGGTGGGGCCAAAACTGATGTTTTATACATTCATAACTGTAGAAAGTATATCTAAATGTTCATTTGGGTTCCTTTCTGGAGAGTATGGATTGTAGGCGACGCCTACAATGCATCCTCGTCAAAGCATTCTTCGGAAGAAAAATGTCCGAAGTCGACAGTTTACTATACGCCGGGCCCCTAATTCTAGCGTGCCCGGGCCCCTTTAACCTAGAACGCGTCACTGCAAATTTCTTGTTATTGCAGATACGTAACGATTCAACTGAATTATATATACTTCACGTAATAAAATATAACGAAATAATCAGTGATCGATAATAATGTTCCCAAGTAAAACTACCGACATTTATTCTTTAATAATCGCACAAATTTACTACTCGATTCTTTACGGCTCTAAATTATCGAAAATAGCAAAACGAAATCGTTACGCGAATTTCAAATCCCTTAAAATCTGCAATCTTACTCCACTTATTCGCGTTCGGTATCTTATTGACCGAAACTTTCCTCTATTAACTAAAGCCGTGGCAAATTGCGCCGACAAGCGCATGTTTTTGTTTCTTCCCTTTAGTTTTTCGCAGTCTTTCAGACCGTAACTCCGGTTTTATGCTATTTTTTTTCAAAAACGACCGTTAATTTTGCAATTTGTGCGATATGTAATAAATATTTTTCTATATTTTGAAAAATTTCAACTATTTCCTGCGGATTATTCCTGATTTTCGTTAACTTTTACCAAAATGATTCCCACGAACGTAAGAATTACTCTAGAAAAAATCAGGGGCAATCGTAGAGAATGCAACTTCAGAACAATTTAAATAATTCTCTTTTACCGCGGGAAACAATTACGTTCGACGCCATATCAGATTATTATTAACATTTTCTGTTTTTTTTTATTACATCACAATACTCGAATAATCCCGTTACGTAACGTTATCGAATTAAATTTTGAAAACGAATAAATGTTCCGATTCGTCCGATATCGTAATGTATACGAAATTCTTATTTTCTTAGTAAGTTGTACGATTCCTGATTAATTACTACTTGAAAATAAATCGACTTCGTTACGTAATCAGTGGATAACACGCATCCTTTCCCTTAAAATGCGTATAAAAGTGTTTCGTAACTCGGCGTTGTGTATTTTTGCGACGAAGTTGCCACCTTCCAATCGCATTATATTCAAATGAGACGAATAAAATTAATTTATGTGGAGTTTCCGATAAATCGATAGGACGGAAATAGACGTTAATAAATCGCACTCTCGCCCGTGTAACGTTACGTATTGTCTCCGTTGCATAACGCGCGTTTCGTATTAAGCTAATTACGGCGTAACCCGGTAATGCCGTCTGCTCGGTTAACTTCTATTTAGTGGAAATTAAATGGCATCGTCGATAAATATCGCCATTTTCTGAATTTTCTAACCGAGAATACCAATTTATAGCTAAGTTCCGATCCGTAATTTCTCTCGATGGAATTTAAACGGCAAGAAAAAAAAAATGTTTTGATGGCGAATTATTATACGTTTTATCGATTTACGCCGATATCGATTAATCGGTTTCCGTGACGGCCTTTTTAATTAGTTTACGTACGTTGTTTATTGCCGGCCGCTATCGTTATAACGGCCTGTTCTTAGAGAATAATTGCGCTGACGATAAATATTAACATTTTATTTTCTCTATTTTACACATTAACCTATAAAGAAAGATCTTTTGATAATTTAAAGCGTTTCTCCATTGTGAAAATTCTAATTTCACTTAAATGTTTTGTCGTTCTTTCCCGCTTTGAGAATAAACAACGGCAAAAACACTTAATTCGTGCATTTTCACGATCGATAAAAGACAATCTTCCGTTTTAATTGTAAAAATATACAAAAACTTTCAGAAAACGTTACGTGACGCGATAAAATAGTATAAATTTTTCAGAAATACGCTAAAACTAGTGTAAACCGAAAGCAATTACATTTTCATCTTGGTGCCAATTACACTTTCGATCGATTTTCGGAATAAAGATGAGGCAGTTACTGTTATTTATTTAATAGTAAAATCACTTTTACACCAGCGAAGAAATTGTATAATTAGTCTTAATATAACCAAATTAGTCGAATTGATTCCGAGTAAAGAGCAGAGGATTCGAGGACTACAATTAAGACTCACAATATTCCTCCTTCGTCACGTGTGAGGCCTCGATTAAAATTCCACATTTTCTTCCGATTCGCGTATGTTAATTATTAACATATTAAGGTTTCTTATTGTATATTTTGCATACGAGATTTCGATTTTAAAAATCGATAAAGTTAATTAAAATTTTGACGCAAAGCCAATGATGTAAATTATATTTTGACTTCATTTTTTCTTTTATCCTTGAAATATTTTGAATTACAAAAAAAATTTCAAGGAGAAGGCGACTTACAAAAATTAATTATTTTCCTATACTTTGTCAAATATAAGTGTCAAATTTCGAATCTGGAATTGTTATTGAATTAAGTTCTTCCATGCAAACTGCATTTAAAATATTACCAGCGATAAAGTCGACTGGACGTTTATATTACAGAAATGAATTACATTAGAATTAAAAACTATTGAGTTCTGTCTTGTTTCCGTTGTATAAATAATCTTCAAGATCTCACGAACTTAAATATAAGTGTTCATATTCACTGGACTAAGGGGCACGCAGGGACAGCGGGAAACGAGAGGGCCGACCTTCTCGCTCGCGGTGCCCCTCTCAAGACCTCCAGCTACTCCTATATCAAGGTCAGCAAAAAGCTCCTGAGTAGTCAAATTCACAAAATCATGCTAAAAACCTGGACAACCAGGTGGGACCATGGTGACACTGGCAGACTAACTCACAGCTTCTTCCCCTGTCCCACGGACAATACCTCAAACCCCTTGTTTCCGAACTACCAACTCACGCAACTTCTCACTGGACATGGGAATCTCAACACATACCTCAAACGGTTCCTCAACAAGACTAACGGTATGTGCAGCTGTAACACAAATGAAGAGGAAGATTCCAACCATGTCATCTTCCACTGCCCACACTATGTCAAGCAACGGAAGAAGCTACGTGACACCTTATTGAATAATGGCCTCCATTGGCCATGTCAACTACACGACTTCACTAGTGATAAGAAGAATTTTGCTGCCCTTAAAAACTTTGCATCTGAAATCAAAAAACTGGACTAACCGTTCACAGCCTGGCCCTCCTTACTTCCTTCCGCTCTCAGAAGTTATTGGACTTAGTGTCTTCAACTAGTACTACTGTGTTTCGTCTCCACCTCCGTCCGCGATACAGCAATCGACAAGTGGTTCAACTGCACAGGTGAACTCTATTGACTATTTCAAGACTGTTTCGTTTGTAATTTACTGTAACTATTTGGTGTACCTGTCTGCTTGCTTACTGCTGTTAAACAACTTACATCAATGTACGCTACTTTCAATTACCTCCAAATATTGGGCTGCTGTTCTGCCCTTTTCCTCGCGGTTGTAGCACCAGTCAACTCGCACGAACAAATATTGTCGCGTCATTCTTCTATGTCCTATGTATCTTAGCCCTGCTTCGATAATTCGTGTCGCAACGAACGTCGCTACCTACGCTACGTCACGTTATTACCTTCCTCATTGTACTACGTTTTTGCCGCTACTGCTCGTCAGTCATAACTGTAATTAGTGTTTTCAATTGTCACCTTGTAAACCTACCTGTTTCAACTACTATTGTCGCGCTATTCAACTGTTACCTGTCAACACTGTACCTTATTGTATGCGCTTTTTGTTTCAATACCTCAATGTATTGTCTTTATTTTAATAAAGACCGATGCAGGGCGCTCATGGGGTCCCTTGACCCTTGGTTAACTACTTTCCCTCTTTCCTATCATACTTTAAATTCTCCTTCCCTATAACCTCTTCACAATAAACTATATTCTCTTCCTCATCTTCATGTCTAAAACGGGCTATACCTACGAGTTCGGCCTCGTTTTCTTTCTTAGCACTGTCTTGTTTCCGTGCAGATAATAATCGAGTAATCGATAAACAGGTTGTGAGGAGTTTATTCGCTTTATATCAAATTTCTGCCAATTTATTATGGTTTTATTTACAAATATATTTTTCAGAATTTAATCTCGATTCGTAAATGTTGCCTGGCAGAAATTTGTCAAAGACCCGAGTGAAAAACCACTTCTTTCCTATCTAATTGTAAAGTGTTTTTCCACTTCACCTGCGTGACCTGAGGGTCGGTACCTCCTTGGTACCTCGTCAGGACTGACACCACTGCGTCTTCGGGATAGACGCGGAAACCGCAGTTTTAGAATTTGCGCGAACGGTTACGTACGAGGCCGATCGGATCCGGGATAGAGGAGGGTCGAGAGACGGATGGGAAGTGATTCACTCGGATACAAGATTAACATCTAAAATAACCGATTTAATTCAACAAAAACAAAACAAAACAAAGATACATAGCTCTATACTATCGAACAGCGGTCGAGAGAGAGAGTATACAGGAAGTCGCGAGTTGTTATAAATACTTCTGATGCACTGATAATTGCGCGGATTTTCACATCGTTGACTTCGGTCGGGACGGAATCCAAAAGCGGTTGAGGACTTCTTTTCCTTGCATGGCAGCCGAGGAAGCGATGGAGAAATGGAGGATTTAATCCCGGAAGTTCGACGGTGTTCTAAAAAAAACACAGGATAGGAAATTCCGGGTAGCCTGGACGACGACGACGACGATACACCTCTTTTCTCTTTCAGAACACCCCCCAGAACTCTCAACGACCGCTTGTCCTCGAGTCACTCTTTTTTATACGTCCAAATCACGTTATTTTTTTCTACCAATCAAGAATTTTTGATAGTAGTTCCCAGTGACGCATCTGATGAGTTCCCCGGGAAAGGAAACGGCTCCTAAGAGAGATGCGATCATTCTCCGGTAATGAAAATGGAAAATTTTTCCAAAGACGAAAAACGAATTTTATCTTTAAAATTCGTTAGTTCCGGTTCCTCACAGTCGTTATTAATTACCGTATTAATTCATTCTTCGCTTCCTGGAAGAATATCGTTTAATTTTTAAAGTTTACAAATCATTTGGCATTTTACAACGGAAAGATCGATAACTAATCATTGCCGTTTTTACCGACTCCATTATAAGAAAAAAAACGAAAATTGTTTTTGTTGGGTCAGGTGTTTACCACATGTGAACACCTGACGACCGGGGTTCAATCTGGAACCCATAAAGTGATGTTTACGTGTGAGTGCAATATTCGGGGTTGTTGTCTTTTCGTTCGGGTCAGCCAGATGAGTAGGACGTGACCGGTGTTCTGTCCGACCGATATAACCGTTTCTTTGCTACATAAAAATACTACGTTCTAGAGTGCATTCTCCCTTAAGAACTTAACAGTGGCTAAGAACCCAACAGTTTTAAAAAATCCAGCAATCGGTTGCCTAACTTTTCCGGCAAAAATGTTAAAATTGTGGTGGCGCCATCTGTTACGTTCTATTATTAATTGTTATAAAATGGCAAAAAGCTTAATGTCCAGGGTACGGACGAGTTTAAAAAAAAAAATAAATGCTTATAACCAGTAAAATGTTTATTAAGAATTCAGATACCACTCAAGACCCCCCTCTATGTTCTCACTCCCGCGACCTTTAACCACAAAAAATTAATAGCATCGTGCCCATAATACACAAACCACCCTGCAAACTTTCAGAAAGTTTCGATAAAATTACGCTTCTAATTGGATAAACATCCATAAATACAGAAAAATCATCCGAGATTTTCTACATTTCTCGACTTTTCCGGGTCACAAGTCCAAAAATGTAAAATTCTTGGCAGGTCATTTTTGACCGATAGTCCTACTTTTTCTCTTTTATATAAAAACCGAATAATGATAAAACGAATGTCAATTTCAACAAGTCACGGACAGAATAGGGATAAAAATTGCGAAAGTAACGTGGTATAATAGATAGCCTATATCCCGTCGTTTATTTAATAGTTTTATAATTTGTTTTGTCATTGTAACGTGGAAAAAATTCGTTTCCGCGGGCTACGTACAGTACTTCGTTCATTGTTCTTCGCTATAAATCATGGTTATTAATATTGTCGATAAGATTATTATTGTTAAAGAATAAAATAATATAACATTAACAAGTAATTTATTTACTATTTTCGTACGTCTCGTCTTTAAGATGACACCTCGTAAAGAAATCCATTAAGGTGAGACGGCGGGATGGGACGGGTCATTTGATAGGTTCACGGATGACCTATTTGAGGTAAAAGAAAACTGTTATCTAAATGTGTTACCGTGCGAGGCAGCCGCAGTGGTGCATTAGGAAATAAGGCACCCCTAGGCCCGCGATACTCGGGCACCGGCAAAATAATTGTACCATTTTCGCGCTGAATGTTTCTATTTCCATAATTTTAATTTCGAAATAATTATATTTTTTAGATTTTTAAATATGGAAATTGTGCGAAACAAATTGTTTGGAATACAAATACTGTACAACACAAAATGATTTTTGTTATAGAAGTTTAATTCCATTTTTTTATACGGGTAGAATCGATATCAAACTGATATGCCTTATCGTGTCCCTAGTTAAGCTTTAACTGGACGCAAATTTGTTTTGTTCTATATACGAGTATAATTACTTTATCATTATTTCATTGTCATTATTATTATTTTGAATTGTTGCCCCTAAACTGTCGTCTCGGGTCAGTCGTTTTGTGGAAATAGAACACCTTGCCCGCTGTTAACACCTCTAATTACGGCGAGATCTTTATGAGTGCATTTTGTAAAATTACAGTAGTCTGTAAATACATATTAATAATAAAAATAATAATTAAAACTGCGAAAATAAATAAGAAAAAAATAAAGATTTATATATACAATTTCTGTAATAAGTCAGGATATAATTCTTCAATTGAAGTTTTCGACTATTTACAAAAATATTAAATTTTCGAGTCTATCACAATCCTTTTTTTATACAGCACCAGAAGTAACAGTTAACATGGCTTTTTTGTTGAAGAATAACTTCTTAAAAAACAAAGGTAAACAAGTAAAAAAGAGACGTCACAATGTTAAAAACGATCAAGTGTCAGCCTTCTATTGTAGGTTCTGACACTTTACATTAAAAACTTGAAGAACTCTTCTCACCATACTGTCCTTATTCATACTTTAACTGCTTCAAGCCCTCTTCAAGTTTTTAATGTAAAGTGTCAGAACCTACAATAGAAGGCTGACACTTGATCGTTTTTAACATTGTGACGTCTCTTTTTTACTTGTTTACCTTTGTTTTTTAAGAAGTTATTCTTCAACAAAAAAGCCATGTTAACTGTTACTTCTGGTGCTGTATAAAAAAAGGATTGTGATAGACTCGAAAATTTAATATTTTTGTAAATAGTCGAAAACTTCAATTAAAGATTTATAATTTAATAAGACCAGTACTTTTATTTTTATTTCCTCGTTCAAAATATTCTAAATTAATAAGAAAATTGAATAAAATAGTCGAGTCGACATTTAGCGAGGGAATAATACGGAGGAAACGTCCACGTATTTCCGTAAAATCGTTTTATCTTACATTTTCCTTACATTTTTTTCACACCATTATTGATTGGATTGTCTTCCTGCTCGGGTCCCCTCTTATAACACGCTTAAAATTATTCCAGAAATTCCTAAATATAATTTCCTTTATTTAATTATTTCGAAATTGCGTTATTACGTGACAGAATTCTAACTTATAACTGTTCTAATCCTCTTCTTCTTCCATTTCAATTTATTTACGTGTAACAAATTTTGTCACTCGAATTCTCTCTCGTTTTACCTTTTTCTATTCGGGCTCGTTTCGTCTCGCGGAACTTCATTTTTTACGTTTATCGACCTCGTCAAAAATTATTATTTATTAATTAATTAATGAAAAGAAGCCACAATGCTATAAATTGCGTAATTACGAATGGACAACTTCGCCATGTTAAAAGATTTACATTTGTTATAATTCGCTGGGTTCAAAATATTAAAATAAGGCTCTCCGATAAAAAGAAAAAAAAGTGCTTGTGGCCTGGAAGAAAATCGTTAGGCCTTCGATTAATTGTTCCGTAACGAACGAGAGAAGACGATCGATATCCAATTAATACGGTCCGCGACAATGGCCATCGACGTTCGATTACGGCCGAAGAACAAAATCTTAAGAATTTGCACGCCACAGAACTGGAAATTATTTTCCTTGTTGGTGTTTTATAAACACAAATATTTTCGGATTCTTTCTTAATTACGTTCGCGTTTACGACAGGAATTCGTAATTACTTCGGAAATACATTTTCTACGCGCGTTACTTCGAACACGGTTGTTAAACCAACCTAACATTTGCTTATTAACACGATAATCTTTTTGCTTTTCGATAACCTTTGCCCTCGTCTTTTGCCACTTTTCTCCACAGGTGTCAGTTAATAGTTATAACTGTTAAAGTATAATGAAATAATTACTTGGTAGTATTTAACGTTCGGAATATTATGTTATGTTGGTTCAATTACCATTCGAACAGAATGTAATCGATATGATTTAGATAANATCTTGGCTAAGTGAAAAAAGCTATACATCGCTTTTTCCGAAGTACAGTCGTTTAAACAATGAAGATCATTTCTTTGTCTTAAGCCTACGGCATTTTCACAACCAGAAATCAAATGAAATTTTGAAAAATTATCATAACATCTCGGACATACGTTGTTAGAATACACATAAAACATATTATTAATCGGTATAACATCATCGTTAAGTCGAAGTTGAATAAAAAACCTTTTGATATTAAAAGGTAAATCAGACAATATATAATTATTAATATAAGGGTATTCCAATATCGAGCTGTACCAAAGTGACGATTTACGTGTCCGAATATCTTCAATATCGAGGGTCTGTGAACTTTCCCATACATTCCGAATTAACCGAGTGCCTAATTCTTCACTTATCTCCGGCGCATATATAAACGACCGTATGGAAAAACCAAAACTATTAAACACTCTAATTAGTTGACTCACCCAATTTCTATTCGATTCATTTAGCAACGATTTATGGTACAACTGGCTCAAAAGACTGAACGAAAGCCACTCACTGTCCCTCAACTTCGTAAGGGATTTAATACACCATTTTATAGACATTGCAGTTAACCTAAATATACTCGACTCCAACTTAAGTGCATTACCAGGGACATTAAACTCCAATGAAAATATTATACTCATAAATTTATTCCGAATTACTTCCAGTTTCTGACATTTAAAGAGATACCAGATTGGAGATGCATAACCCACCGCGTTAACAATAATAGTTAAACAGCTCGAACTGAACACGAATATTTTTAAGTTTAATCCTTGAATCTTAAAAGACTTACATTTGTTATAATTAGCTGGGTTCAAAATATTAAAATAGGGCTTTCCGGTAATAAATATCCGTGGCCCGGAAGAAAATCGTTAGGCCTTGGATTAATCGCTCCGTAACAAACGAGAGAAGACAATCGATATCTAATTAATACGGTCGGCGACAACGGCCATCGACGTTCGATTACGGCCGAAGAACAAAATCTTAAGAATTTGCACGCCACAGAACTGGAAATTCTTTTCCTTGTTGGTGTTTTATAAACACAAATATTTTCGGATTCTTTCTTAATTACGTTCGTGTTTACCACAGGAATTCGTAATTACTTCGGAAAGACATTTTCTACGCGTGTTAATTCGAACATCTTTGTTAAACTAACGCTCGGAGTACCCGGCATTTGGTTATTAACACGATAATCTTTTTACTTTTCGTTATCCTTTGCCCTCGTCTTTTCCCAGTTTTCTCGACCGGTGTCAGTTAATAGTTGTAACTGTTAAGGTATAATGAAATAATTACTTGGTAATATTTCGTGTTCGGAATATTATGTTATGTTGGTTTAATTACCATTCGAACAGAATGTAATCGATACGATTTACATAAAAATCAAATTCGACATTTAAATAATATTATTTTATGTTTTTGTCGCCGAATAATTATTCTTCCCTTCTACTTTTATCGATTGATTTATTATACGCAAAACCAGTTTCTCGATTAAAGGCTTTACGTATTTTAATAGTTACTTATTGATTTTTATTTTATTAGACACAAATATAAGATCGGATAATTAATTATAAATAAGAATAATTATGCATATTTTCAAACAGTAAACAAATAATTTAACTTTTGACTTTTCTTAAAACCAGTTTCCAGTTGTAAATTCGCCTTTCCGCCTTCGACCCGAATAAATGAAATTTATTAACCTTGGAAATCTCCCGAGAACTAAATCCAAACAGTTTTCGGAGTATTCCGAAGACTCGTATTTTAATTGAAAAAGCGTTAAATTGCCGATGTAAACGTAGAAACGGACATCGGCCTCGACTTCTTTAACGGGGTATTGGCAACAACGGATAAATCCCGCGGTTAAATAACGGAGTATTTCGATTTATCGACTCCGGGTGGCGTCATCTTTCGCCTTTTCCACGTTTTACGCCGGCCAGAAAGGGAAAATACCCAATTCTATGTATTATAATTCCGGAATTTACCGCAGATGTCTCCGGCTTTATCGTACTTTACAATCCGTCGGGACGGCTCTTAGCTATAAATATTACCTCAGAATTTATATATTAACGAAGAATTCCCCGCGTTACGAGTAGATGCCTAAATTATTGCTTCGGATCGAAATAAAATCATTTATTAAAGAATTTTCGGGAATCGGAATACTTTTCAATCGTAATAACATCTCCGACGAGGAAGATAACTTAGTGGCAAAAGTCGATAGAAAGCTAATAGTAAATACTTCGAGTAGAAAACAATGCCGCGGCATCTACTAATTTCTGTTAAATCCCAGGAAATTAATCGTTCCCGAAGATTATCGAGTCGGACAATTTTTTATAAACGTTTAAATTCGTCGGAAAAGACTTCGCAGTTTTTCTGCAATTGAGAAAGATGGAGATGTTTTGTAAGTAGCTTTCTCCTTGAATTTTATTTTTTATAATCATTTCCAAATATTCCGAGAAAAAAAGAAATTGACGTCATAATAAAATTTACACGATTCGCTTCGGGTCAAAACTTTAATTAAACTTGTCGATAATTATAATCGAGTGTTTCCGCGTGCCTAATTGTCTCGGACCGAACGGTAGTTATTTGGATACGAATGGACACTTACGGCACCATTTGTTTACTCCATTAATGTATTATTTCCTTCGCATCAAAAAATTTCTTACGCTAAAAGAAAAAAAAAACAATCACCTTTAAAGGGGAAAAATCTTTACTTTAATTCACTTCCGTCATTTTTTAATCACAATTTATCGTTTTTTTAACGGCAGAAAATTTCCTTCCTTCCTACGTCACGGTATACAGGTAACCCCCGTATAACACGGTAGTTACGTTCCAAAAAATTGCCGTGTTATGCGAATCAAAGAACCAGTACGAAAAGGAAAGTTAGGTTCCAAAAATTAAAAAACATGCTAGTATATTTTCATAATTAAGTTAAATATCTTCATTAAAATTTTTTAAGTGATGCATATTAATATAAATTAAACAATGTTTTCTTCGTCATCACTAAAAACACTATTAATTAACCGAGAGCGTTTTCTTTTNAAAAAAATTATTAAAGCTTGCTGGAAACTACATACAACGACAAAAAGATGCTTTGAATTAAGTTGAAAATTTAAAAATATATTAATTTAGATCAAACTTCTAACTTAGAAGGTATTTTCGTTTTTTAATAAAACGCAATACAAAATATTATTCAAGAAGACGGTCGATCACTCGGTTCGTTTCTTATTTTACTAAATAAAAAGATCCGCCACGCAGAATGCGCTTTTCGATTTAACCGATGCGGGTGGAATCGTCTTTTAATGCATTTAAGAGAAGACGGATTTTACGTGTTTTTCACCCGTAGCCCGGAAGATTTCTATTTTGTTTTCCAGATGCGTTACAGTATTTCTTTTGCTCTCAAGTATTCTCGATTTGTCTACCCGGCCGCTTTAATAGAAACACCGAGCTTGTAGTCCGATAATTAGGCAGTTCGTTCGTCTTTAATAATCGAGTTTACGAAGAAAAACTTCGTAGTCGTTCGTATTCCGGCCCAATTGCGCAACCCGTCAGTTATCGAAGCTACCGGGCAGGGTGAAAAATTAAGACGGCGTAAGCGCAATTATTCCGAATATTACGGGTTCCGGCAAGTAAAGAATTTTCGGAGTCCGGCCGCAAATAAGCTACGTATCGATTATTGACCATTCGTGACCAGTCGTTACTAACAAA
Source organism: Centruroides sculpturatus (assembly GCF_000671375.1). Taxonomy (NCBI): domain Eukaryota; kingdom Metazoa; phylum Arthropoda; class Arachnida; order Scorpiones; family Buthidae; genus Centruroides; species Centruroides sculpturatus. The sequence goes on along the minus strand of NW_019386470.1, from coordinate 38,218 downwards.
AATTTAAACAACTAATAAGCGGGTTTAAAATTAATAAATAAAAATGTATTCCGACATTTTACGAGTTTAGATGGCCGGCCTGACGCACCGGCAAAGCGCAGAAGTTAATTTCCTTTTAATAATAATAAATGGTTTTGTCGAAAAGTAAACTTCGATGTCTTTATCTGGAAAATTCGATACGACCAATTTAATGTTAGAATTTATCCGATTGCATTGTTCCGCAGATATTCCAATAATATATTTGTTCGTTTTTATTAAAATGCGGAGATTCTCTACAATTACTAAAAGAAATATTCTTACATTTTTTTATAAATTTAATAAATTTTCTCTATTTTTGCTCCTTTTCTACGGTTCGAGAGGGACCGATTGGGTTGGATTCCCATCGTTATTCGGATAAGAGGAAGTCTGGGAGACACCATTCAGTTATTACGTTAATTAATTCTTTTCTCTGTATTAGAAAATTTCTTACGCGAGAAAAGAAAAAGGATGACTTTAAAGAAGAAAAGTTTTTATTTTTCCACGCAAATTTATTGTTGTTTTCTAACACCAGAAAATTTCCTTTTTTCTTAGCCAAAGCGTACTTAATTACGACGAGTGGAGCCGAGCTATTCGTTTTTCTTGAAAGAAAACGTCAATCTTTCGGGAAGAAAACCATTCCAAAATTATTTCTTAATTACGAGGTTTTTCCTGCAAATCCGAAAACTTTTCGGAAAACTTTTTAAAACTCAAAAGAAAAAAAGCTTTTATTTGACGCAATTCTGAGAATACGACGATCGGCAAATACAATTTCTGCTTTTAATACACTTTTGTGCGGTATAAAGCTAACGTTTCGGCGTATTTCTTCCGAAATAATCGAAATTGCGGTAATAGAAATTAATTTTTTGTTTTACGATAGAAATTATTTTCGGATCGTCGCCAGTCGTTCTCCGAATGTCTTTGCGTTTGTCTAATTTGGCCCAATTATTCCAATGCGTAATTTTTCTTTCACACGTTTTTCTCGTCGTAAACAATACGTCGCGACGACGAGAGGTTTGATTGGGAGATTGTTGTAAACGGAGACTTTTTAAAATCGTAATTCTTATTTATTGTTTTTATGATAATATTATCATGCAATGACTTACGTAATTGGTTACGAAAATATGTAGGCCTAAATAAATGATCTTTTTCTACTACAACAAAAATTTTTAAGAAATGAATTAAAGAAAAATTTTACAAATCAGTTAGACGTAGTTCGAGAATTGCACAAAAATTAATATCTAGGGAGAATAATTACGTTTATTATCCGTACGTAGAATCAATAATGCTGCCAATAGACGTAAATAGTCAGTGTCCGGGACTTAAGTGCTTCGCATTGCCCCGTGTCGAATCGTTCGCCTTTCTTTCCGTTGCCTAACGAATGGGTAAGGAAAAGTCGAGTAAATTGTACCCCTTCCTTTATTCTCACTTTTAAATTAAATGGAATCGTCGCACCCGGTTCGGAGCCGCCCTAAAAAGTAGAAACGTTTTTATATCCAAATCGTCTTTTATGTGGAGAAATTGGCGTATTTAAAGCCATGGTCTTAACTATCTACCGTCAGTCGTTATCGAATTTGGTTGTTGTCGAGCATTTGGAAAACCCGACGTCCGACCGCCCTCCGAGCTTTAAAATTTAATCTGGAAGTGTAATTTGTGTCACGGAAGTGCGTCGAAACCGGTATAATTTACGGGAGTTTTTACGAACTTCTGGCCAACTGTTAACGACTCTGTCAGAACACGAAGAACACCACGTTAAACCGTCGCGACGCTTTAATTTTGGCACGCAATTACAGTCGTTAGGAAAACCTTATTCGTTGTAATGGATAAAAATCCATTTATATCTTTATTTTATTACTGTTTTTGGTAAAATTATTATTATATCGTATAATAAACCAATAATCAATTTACTTTTATTATATTGTAATTTTCTTCCCAAACAAATACAAACGGTGGGGAATGACTATTCGTGTGGCAAAATTATAGGAAATCGGAAGCCATTTAAACCTATTGAGCCAGAATGCGACTGATTAATTGTTAACTCTCGGCGATGCGCACTCGCGCGGTACAATTTACACGACGTAACAAATTGTACCGGCAACACGGATTCAAATAAACTGCAGTAACTTCGTATTTACAATGGGGAACTTTACACTACGCCAGATAACTTTTATCGTACATGCATACATGCAAAAAACACATCGGCCGAACACATAGCATTTAGCCGCCAGAAAATAGGGTAAGGGAAAGAGGAGGGGAAGAAGCAGGGAGAGAGGAAAGACAGTATAGAAAAATAGAATCTCTTTGAACGGCGTACATAAGGCTAAAGTCCCCTCTACGTTTGATGTTGGCGTGCAGTTTTTAGGCTGCGAGGCAGTAGTCCTCCGAAGGGTCTAAAAAAAAACCCGAGTATAGCGAACACAAATAGCTAAGTGTAGAAGTTAGTGCTGTTAGTAGGAAGACTTATACCTACTTAATACTAATAAAACTAAATGCGATCGCGAATCTTAATACTAATTAACAGCTAGATAGTGCGAAAAGCAAACGAACACAATGATAAACTAGACGAGACGAACGGACCGACAGTGACAAACGAGCAAGACCCCAAAATTTATTTATTTTTTATTTTTTTTAAACATTAACTTACTCACTAACTAAACTAACCTACCATAAGCTAGGACGAACCTAACCAGAAATAAAGTCAACAAACCCTAATCTAATTCAACCTAACTTATCATAACCTAACCAGAAACCAAGCCGAGTCCCTAATTTAACCTACAACTAGGACTAACCGAATTTAGACTGGAAAAGAAGACGGGAAAATAAGAATTAATATACAAAGTTGAAAGGCAGCTATATACCGACAGTTGAAACAAAGCGAGGGAAACCTAATTGCAATCTGTGTCCCCGGAGTGAGTGCTCGCAAGAGCCCCACTAAAGGATACGAATACGAGTAAGTTATATGATGGAACATTGTACGCGTGTGAATGAGTTGGTGCGAGTTGCGAGGCCACTTGTACCCTTCCAGAATAGCAGCTCTCATTAAACTATCCCTAATGCGATTGTACAGTACAGTACCTATTGCGGCGAAAAACTTAGTGAAGTGGTGTTTGGTCCTCCCGAATACCATAATCGCATTGNATCCGTGCTATAGAAGTGCCGTGTTATACGGGGGTTACCTGTATTGTATTACGACCAGTGAAGTCGATTTATTTATTTTTAAAATAAAAAATAAAATGGTGGTACAAATTAACGATTTAATTCGGATGCCCATCAAGATAATTATTTCGACTGCGAAGGACCGTACATCTTACGTTTTCGAAGGGAAAACACTATTTTATAACTCTCTCGATAATGCCGTAAAGAGATAATTAATTTTCATCCGTCTCCCGTTATTTCCGCCCTCCTGGCACGATTTTTAATTTCAACCCCGTTATTAGTATTTATTTATTTGTTTACCAATCTCCGAAGTTAACGAACGACTAATATCCGGGAGGAGTCTTTACCCGATCCATTGTCCGGGTCTACATGGAAAAACCTCGAATAAATTTTACACCAGACGATATTTAAGGGCATCTTCCGTCGTTCGGTTCGGCCAAATACGTCTCCGATCGTTACAAACCTCGGCGGTGGGAAAAACCCTCCTGCGCTTAGTTCTCGCGTTGTTGTCGGGTGGCGCTGGCCTACGGAGGGAGAACGCCCGGTCTCTATGGCAACCTCCGCTAGCGTTTCTATCCCTAGACGACTATCGCCATCTGTCGAATGAAATTTTTATATCGTTCGTCCCGTTATAAAAGACAACAGAGAAAGTTTTTTTCTAATAAATTATATTTAGAATTTATCATTATTATTATCTTTCGGGATTGTTGCGTTTATAACAAGGGAAAGTGTTGCAATGGCGTCATATTTGACCGTCCTAGTTTTTTCAAATCTCTACGTTTGAGACCTCCGGAACAAAAAAAGGAAAAATTGGTGGATTTATGTGTGTTTTAGAGTACATTTTGTCTAATATCTCGGGATGGTGCAATCGTTAAGAACCAGAATTTTTTTGTAGAAAAACATCGCAATTGTCTGGAAAGATAACGCGTTATAACACTTCTCACTCGTTAAAATTACAATTACAAAATCTAAATTACTTTTGAAATATTTCGAATCTTACCAATTTTTCGAAAAACAAAATAATTGCGAATTACTTTTCCCGCGTAAATTCGCGATTTGCACAATAATTCGCAAACGTCACGTTTTTTCCATTTATATTAAATCTGTTTTACGTGTTTTCGACGCAGTCGTATACTTTAAAGCTTTCACAAAGAGAAACTGCTGATATAAATTACTCGAAATCGGTTTAAGAAAGAGTGTTTGATTTTTACTCGTTTATCTTATCTAAAGATAATCTTTTATTTTTATAAATTATATTTTTTTTAAAAGAGAAACTTAAGATTGCCTATTATTTGAAACGTTTTAAATCGTTGTTTTCAACAATGTCAATCTCTTACCGGCAATGACAATTTTAAAATAAGTTATTAGTTTATAACTTTTAGTGGATAGAACTAATGTTGGCTAAAACTCCTAGTCGTAACTATTGTGACGTATAGGATAACGGGAAAGGGGCGTAGAGGCGGAGAAGTTGGATGGAAGGCAATTAAAACATTTAATAACGCGTCGGTCGATTAATAACGTTTCGATAGTAGGCAGTAGGTTTTTCCCTTTCTCGTCCTTCGCTCGTCCCGGGATTTCCAGAAAAAAGTGATCCGTTTCCCGGGATATAATTAATCATTTTTGATATATAAAATAACTCTGGAAATCGAATGATATAATTATGTTTCGTTTTTTTAAAGTAATTTAATACGTTCCGCCACCTCCAAAATCATGTTAATAATGCCGTGTAAGATATCTATTGAAAATTACCTTTGAATTACGTGGAAACTTTCACAAATAAAAAAATTATTAAATTCTGAATTTTCCGACGGTTTAGCTGTTTTTAATGTTGATTTAGTCAATGTCTCTTCAATCCGAAAAAATCTTTTCGGTAGACTACCTCGCAGCCAATTCGGGTTATAAACTCCTTTAATGGCTTTTCGCACATGCATTTCGAGCTAGGTTAATTTACTAGCTCCTCCTCGGTGCTTTTAAGAGTTTCCATGAGTTTCTAATTTTTTCCACACTTATACGGTACTTTTAGTCCCGTTTACAATATTTTTACCAGCTTATACAATTATTCAAAGGGTTTGTATCTTGTATCGTAAAAAGGTCTGCTGGCTACTGATTTCTTTTTATTTAAATTACTTTAATAACTTGTATCTTGTTACATCATAAAAATGTACTGCTTGTTACAAGATTTTTTTTCCATTAAAAGCATATTATCTTTCAAAATTTGACAGAATACGTTTGCACTACTTTTTTAAAAAACATTTTAAAAAACCTTTTTTAAAAACGTTTCTTTTAATAATCATAGAGCCATTGTAAAATACAGACATTGCGTAAATAGTTCTAGACGGAGTCACAAGGAGCTTTAATGTCATTAGTCGATAAACATAGAGCTTCGTAATTAATTCATCGTGTATTCCCGAACTATATTCTGTACAATTTAGTCCCGATCTACTATAACCCTATATTTTTTTACTATTCTGTGTGCTATTTTGCATATTAGTTGCGCTGTAACTGCTGAAGCAAAAATGCTTCTCTCCTTTTGAAACCAGTAGCCTATATCCTTCAAAACGTCGTTAAAATCCATTTAAATTTTTATTTTATTACTGCTTTTGGTAAAATTATTATTATATCGTATAATAATCCAATAATCAATTTACTTTTATTATATTGTAATTTTCAGTATAGAAGTATAGAAAAATAGTATCCCTCTGAACGGCGTACATAAGACTAAACTCCCCTCTACGTTTGATGTTGGCGTTCAGTTTTTAGGCTGCGAGGCCGTAGTCCTCCGAAGGGTCTAAAAGAAACCCTGAGTATAGCGAACACAAATAGCTAAGTGTAGAAGTTAGTGCCAAGTGGCCGTTAGTAGGAAGACTTATATCTACTTACTACTAATAAAACTGAACGCACGCGATCGCGAATCTTAATACTGTACTACTTAACAGCTAGATAGCGCGAAAAGCAAACGAACACAATGATAAACTAGACGAGACGAACGGACCGACAAGCAAACGAGCAAGACCCCAAATTTTTTTTATTTTTTATTTTTTTAATCATTAACTTACTCACTAACTAAACTAATCTACTATAACCTAGGACAAACCTAACCAGACGAATAAAGTCAACAAACCCTAATCTAATTCAATCTAACCTATCATAAACTAACCGGAAACCAAGCCGAGTCCTTAATCTAACTTACAACTAGGACTAACCGAATTTAGACTGGAAAATAAGACGGGAAAATAAGAATTAGAATACAAAGTTGAAACGCAGCTATATACCGACAGCGAGGGAAACCTAATTGCAATCTGTGCCCTCGGAGTGAGTGCTCGCAAGAGCCCCACAAAGGGATACGAATACGAGTATATGATGGAACATTGTACGCGTGTAAATGAGTTAATGCGGGTTGCGAGGCCAGTTGCACCCTTCAAGAATAGCGGCTCTCATTAAACTATCCCTAATGCGATTGTACAGTACCTTTTGCGGCGAAAAACTAAGTGAAATGGTGTTTGGTCCTCCCGAATACCATAATCGCATTGTGGGTTGTCCCCGAGATTAAATCTATGCAAGTGTTGCTTAAAGTTGCCGTGTTACGTAAGTAGCCGAGTGAGGGTGTAACTAAGGTAAAGTGGCGAAGAATCGCAGTAGTGTCAACCTCGGGGACGAAAGTGTAGGTGGGCTACCAGTGGTGTCACGGTTCCCGCTGTCTTGCCAGAGAACGAAGATTTGCTTCGTGACGTGATTGTTGATGTAACTGAAAGGACTAGTGACCGAAGACTTTGCAGCTTGTTTGGCAATACGGTCATCGATCTCGTTGCCGAGAACCCCCGCACGACCCGGGAGCCATTGGAAATCTAACCTAGTGTTGATGTTTGTGTCTGAGAATGTGGTGTATGATATGGTCGAGTTTTAAGAAACTATCAGACTTCGTAATTCTGTGTAGTGAAGATATTTTTGCAGTTTCTTCCCAACTCCGTCTCGTTGAGTGGGTTTCTTGTGTATCACGACTCGATGTAATGAATCAGGTTCGTTGGAAAGCACACCTCCACACTCAAATTGAATATTTACAGTTTATTTACAGTAGTAAAAAGTACAAGTTAGAAAACATAGTATATGTACAGGATGACCATGCGTGGTGAATTCACGTGCCAGATTGGAGTCTGGGAACTAATAACCTTTGGAGAGACCTCAGTCAGCTTGTGGAGTCGGCTCAACTGCACGGTCGTTCCGGTCTTAGCACTAACCCGTCTCTGAGAAGATTAACAGAGGAGAACACTTTTTCTTTACGCTCAGCGGGCTTCCCAAGTACCTGAGACAACCGTGTATTAGTCTCTTGCCCTTCTCCCCTCCTCTCTCGTTCGCCCCTTAATTTAAGGGATTTTGGAACGGGGACTTCCGACCAATCACAACCCTTTTTTATGCCTGAACAGCTTACACTCGGGTCCGCCGTCATCCGACGAGAGTGAAGCTTACACAAACGTCCGCCACTTGTTTATGTTCGTTTGTTTACCATATGGTAACTGTACTACCGTTCACTGCAGGTGGGTCCAATTAACAAAGCTGGCGCTTCCTTTGTCTTCCCTTGTTTACAAGTCAATACTTTACAAGAGGTATTACCCGACCGCACGTGGGTCCAATTGACAAGGTCGCGCCTCTTTTGTCCCCACTCTGCTAAAACGTCACTACTTTACACGTGTAAAGCTACCCTACTGTCAGAATAAATGCGATAGTGTAAGTATTGTAGTGTCTTTTGTCCTTCGCCTAATGCGAATTAAACTCATATAAATAGCTTAAGTTTCCGCCCGTGCTATCGAGCAGTGTGTATCTAGACGGAAGCCAGCGTTATGAAGCTCGCGGCCTAAGTCGGAGTAAACTACAAAAGCTACACCCACTTCGTCACCCATCTTGGAACCGTCAGTGTAAATCCTAAACACGGGACGATCACCTGGATCTTCGAAGTAAACGTCAGGGACAAGCTGATGGAGGGGTGATGATCATAAGTTGAAAAAGTATTTTTCTCGATGCTAATTTTTTGATATCATCGATCGAGGTCAAACTGGAGTTAATCTTACATACTCTAATAATTTGTCGACATCGCAGTCGCTATAATCTCGACAGAGTAAGGTGACGAGATTTTCCTGCCAAACAATGCGTTTAATTTCTAAGTCGATGGTGGTCAATCCTGATATTACCAAAAGGGCAGTAGTGGGTGCGCTTCTATAAGCCTTACAAATGCAGAGCCGCAATCCTTTGAACAGATGACAGTTTTTTACGGTTATGGACTTCGGCGGCCACGTGGCCCCAGACCCGTACGGCATAGAGGAGTGCTGGCTGAATTGCACCCCTGTAAATAAACTTAGTAGCGTTAGGGCCAAGGCCCGAACTTTTACCGTAGACAGAAAAGCGTCACGAATGAGGCGCGGTCTCTACAATTACCTGGGGGATAACGCGTAACTTCCGTATTAAGGGATACAATTTACCCGCCTTCCCCTTATCTATGGGAAGGAAGAGAGAGTATTTTATTAGCGAGAAAGTCCATTTAATACGTTCGTCACTCGGATTATGGCGACGAAGACATTTTTTTATTGTAATTTACCAATCTTCGACGTTTTGTCTCAACGATCGGTTCTTAATGGTCGCAGTTGTTTTTCGCAATAACGACACGTGATTTCTTATGTGTCAGCCGTCGTTTGTCAGAATTTCGTGATGGATAAAATCTAGAAGACGAAACGATAAACGGAGGGCGTGTTTTGTATCAAATTAGAGGGACTCGGGTTATTTCCCGCAAGTAATACAAGTTGCAGTTGGCTCTTTTCAACTTATCGACATCGGTCGATCCGATTTCGTCCGTTAAGCACGCTTGTGTTTCGAAGAGAATTTTTAATTATAAACCTTCCAAAACTACGAAAATGCCATTTATCTTTACACTACTCGATATTTACGCATTTATTTGCGGAGAATGGTGTTAAAAGAACAGAGAAAGAAAATCGGTAAACAGAGAACATTTTATTAGAAAAGTAAAGTTGATTACGCGATAAAAAGACGATTTATTCGCATCCACTCCCGTTAATTACGCTGTTCTCTCGGCACGTTTTAACTGGAAGCAAGAGAAGAATCTTTACTCGTTCCGTTGTCTGGTAGCGTAACTAAGAGTTGGATGTAGGATGATCCGGAAGGATGCGTTTAAGCTAGCATTATAGCAGGGGTGTCCAACCCGCGGCNATCTACTTAATACTAATAAAACTAAATGCGATCGCGAATCTTAATACTAATTAACAGCTAGATAGTGCGAAAAGCAAACGAACACAATGATAAACTAGACGAGACGAACGGACCGACAGTGACAAACGAGCAAGACCCCAAAATTTATTTATTTTTTATTTTTTTTAAACATTAACTTACTCACTAACTAAACTAACCTACCATAAGCTAGGACGAACCTAACCAGAAATAAAGTCAACAAACCCTAATCTAATTCAACCTAACTTATCATAACCTAACCGGAAACCAAGCCGAGTCCCTAATTTAACCTACAACTAGGACTAACCGAATTTAGACTGGAAAAGAAGACGGGAAAATAAGAATTAAAATACAAAGTTGAAAGGCTGCTATATACCGACAGTTGAAACAAAGCGAGGGAAACCTAATTGCAATCTGTGCCCCCGGAGTGAGTGCTCGCAAGAGCCCCACTAAAGGATACGAATACGAGTAAGTTATATGATGGAACATTGTACGCGTGTGAATGAGTTGGTGCGAGTTGCGAGGCCACTTGTACCCTTCCAGAATAGCGGTTCTCATTAAACTATCCCTAATGCGATTGTACAGTACAGTACTGTACCTATTGCGGCGAAAAACTAAGTGAAGTGATGTTTGGTCCTCCCGAATACCATAATCGCATTGTGGATTGTCCCCGAGGTTAAATCTATGCAAGTATTGTTTAAAGTTGCCGTGTCCAGTAAATAGCCGAGTGAGGGTGTAACTACGGTGAAAGTGGCGAAGAATCGCAGTAGTGTCAACCTCGGGGACGAAGGTGTAGTTGGGCTATTAGTGGTGTCACGGTTCCCGCTGTCTTGCCAGAGAAAGAAGATTTGCTTCGTGACGTGATTGTTGATGTAACTGAAAGGACTAGTGACCGAAGACTTTGCAGCTTGTTTGGCAAGACGGTCAGCGGTCTCGTTGCCGAGAACCCCCGCACGACCCGGGAGCCATTGGAAATCTATCCTAATGTTGATGTTTGTGTCTTAGAATGTGGTGTATGATATGGATGAGTTTTAAGAAACTACCAGACTTTGTAATTCCGTGTAAAGCTTCCGTACTGTCAGAATAAATGCGATAGTGTCTTTTGTCTTTCCTTCGCCAATTACGAATTAAGATCATATAAATAGCTAAAGTTTCTTCCTGTGCTATCGAGCAGTGTGTACCTAGACGGAAGCGAGCGTTATGAAGCTCGCGGCCTAAGTCGGAGTAAACTACAAAAGCGACACCCACTTCGTCACCCATCTCGGAACCGTCAGTGTAAATTCTAAAGATGGGACGATCATCCGGATCTTCGAAGTAAACGTCAGGGGCAAGCTGATGGCAGGAACGGTAATCGCAACTCGGAGGGTATTTTTGTCTATGCAAAATTTTTTGATGTCATCGATCGAGGTCAAACTGCAGTGAATGTTATCTACTCTAATAATTTTGTCGACATCCGAGTCGCTATAATCTCGCCAGGGTAAGGTGACGAGATTTTCCTGCCAAACAATGCGTTTAATTTCTAAGTGAATGGTGGTCAAACCTGATATTACCAAAAGGGCAGTAGTGGGTGCGGTCCTATAAGCCTTACAAATGCGGAGAGCCTTTGAATCCTTTGAACAGATAACAGTTTCGTTTTTTGAAACCGTGTTTTCNATCGCAGTAGTGTCAACCTCGGGGACGAAGGTGTAGTTGGGCCTACCAGTGGTGTCACGGTTCCCGCTGTCTTGCCAGAGAACGAAGATTTGCTTCGTGACGTGATTGTTGATGTAACTGAAAGGACTAGTGACCGAAGACTTTGCAGCTTGTTTGGCAAGATGGTCAGCGATCTCGTTGCCGAGAACCCCCGCACGACCCGAGAGCCATTGGAAATCTAACCTAGTGTTGATGTCTGTGTCTGAGAATGTGGTGTATGATATGGGCGAGTTTTAAGAAACTATCAGACTTTGTAATTCCGTGTAAAGCGTCCGTACTGTCAGATTAAATGCGATAGTGTCTTTTGTCTTTCCTTCGCCAATTACGAATTAAGCTCATATAAATAGCTAAAGTTTCTTCCTGTGCTATTGAGCAGTGTGTACCTAGACGGAAGCGAGCGTTATGACGCTCGCGGCCTAACTCGGAGTAAACTACAAAAGCGACATCCACTTCGTCACCCATCTCGGAACCGTCAGTGTAAATCCTAAACACGGGACGATCATCCGGATCTTCGTTAGGGGCAAGCTGATGGGAGGAACGGTAATCGCAACTCGGAGGGTATTTTTGTCTATGCAAAATTTTTTGATGTCATCGATCGAGGTCAAACTGCAGTAAATGTTATCTACTCTAATCATTTTGTCGACATCCGAGTCGCTATAATCTCGCCAGGGTAAAGTGACGAGATTTTCCTGCCAAACAATGCGTTTAATTTCTAAGTCGATGGTGGTCAAACCTGATATTACCAAAAGGGCAGTAGTGGGTGCGGTCCTATAAGCCTTACAAATGCGGAGAGCCTTTGAATCCTTTGAACAGATAACAGTTTCGTTTTTTGAAACCGTGTTTTCCTATTTATTTACTATTGAACACAAGACTGTGTTATTATTAAAACACTTGGCGTTTATCCACTTTATCTATAGATCAACTGAATAAAGTGGATAAACGCCAAGTGTTTTAATAATAACACAGTCTTGTGTTCAATAGTAAAAAAAAAGATAACAGTTTTTTACGGTTATGGACTTTGACCAGACCTGTACTGTACGGCATAGAAAACAGCTGGCTGAATTGCACCCCTGTAAATAAACTTAGTAGCGTTAGGGCCAAGGCTCGAACTTTTACCGTAGACAGAAAAGCGTCACGAATGAGGCGCAGTCTCTACAATTACCTGGGGGATAACGCGTAATTTCCGTATTAAGGGATATAATTTACCCGCCTTCCCCTTATCTATGAGAAGGAAGCGGGAGTATTTTATTGGCGAAAAAGTGCATTTAATACGTTCGTCACTCGGATTATGGCGACGAAGACATTTTTTCATTGTAATTCACCAATCTTTGACGTATTGTTTCTACGATCGGTTCTTAATCGTCGCAGTTCTTTTTCGCAATAACGACACGACACGTGATTCTTTTATGTGTCAGCAGTCGTTTGTCAGCATTTCCTGGTGGATAAAATTTAGAAGACGAAACGATAAACGGAGGGCGTGTTTTGTATCAAATTAGCGGCAGTCGGATTATTTCCCGCAATTAATACAAGTTGCAGTTGGCTCTTTTGAACTTATTGATGTCGGGCGATCCGATTTCGTCCGTTAAGCACGCTTATGTTTCGAAGACAATTTTTAATTTTAAACCTTCTGAAACTACGAAAATGCGATTTATCTTTACATTACTCGATATTTACGCGTTTATTTGTAGAGAATGCTGTTAAAAGAACAGAGAAAGAAAATGGGAAAACAGACGTCATTTTATTAGAAAAGTATAGTTCATTACGCGATAAAAAGACGATTTATTCGCATCCACTCCCGTTAATTACGCTGCCCTCTCGGCACGTTTCAACTCGTAAGAGGAGGAGAATCTTTACTCATTCCGTTGTCTGGTAGCGTAACTAAGAGTTGGATGTAGGATGCGTTTAACCTAGCATTATACTGAGTCGAAATAATTTATTAATAAAATTTAGTTTTAGATTTAATACTTAAGACGAATTTTTTATTTAATTTCGGGCAGGATAGACGACATCTACTTAGTTCCCGTGTTGTTGTTAGATGGCGCTGGACTACGGAGGGTGACTGCTTGGTCTCTATGGCAACCGACACTAATGTTTCCATCCATAGACGACTAACGCCATCTGTCGAGTAAAATGTTTATATCCTGCGATCGATTATAAAACTAACGACAATTCTATACTAGGTATTTTATGGAAAAACGAAAATTGCGCGAGACCGGCATATATTCGGGCAATCGAACCCAAGATGTCACGGGGTAAATGTTAACTTCGAATATCTCGGCTGGTACGCGGAATTTCGAAATTCCGGCTTCTTGGCCACATCGGCCTGGTGTAGTTATAAATAGGGCCCGTTCCGAAACGATAGAGCCCGCGTGAACTAATGACATTAATAAAGAATTAGAAAGAACGTTACAAAACTATAAAAGGGAATTGACTATTGATTTATTATACGTAAACACTGTTTGCATTACCGACAACCGCATTCGTTTGTTTCTTCTACACACTCGATACATAGGGCATGGAGACTGCCATCGAGGACGTACACTGCCTCCTCGACGCATTGAAAAACAAACCTACGTTAATTAATTGGCAATTTCTGGATCGTCCGAGATTTCTATCACATTGCAAGAACTTAAAAACTTTCACACTAAATTGCATTATTCCGTTTACATTCTTACATTCGTCGCCCGGTAAATATTAACTCACTGCCCAAACGTGTAAATTATATGTAATTAATTAACCATACACGTTTTCTAGTAATTAACCTTAAACATTTAAGATATTTTAAAGCGCTCCGAACCGTTCTTTCCTTATTTTGCTAGAAAACCCGACCGTGCTATGCGCCATAAATTTTAATGCGTTTGCCAGTCCGATTCATTCGCCGCCGCGTATGTCGATACGGGCTTTGGTATTGATATATTTCTTCTGTTCGTTATTGGGAACAACGTCGACTGTTGGACCGTTACTTTCTAATTCTTTTCGATTTTTGACGGATAAAATCAAAAATCAAATTGTTGACTGATTAAAATTCATAGACTTTACCTAAATATTTTTAATCGGTCAATAATGTTTTGTTTTGTATTTCATACAGGAAAGACTAACGCGCGCATTGTTTTCAATGATTTTTTATTTAATTTATTATTAAATCGTATGAAAATGTGAAATTCAAAACTGTAAATAATTATTTACGGATTATTTTGTTTCCAAATTTANTACGCTGTTCTCTCGGCACGTTTTAACTGGAAGCAAGAGAAGAATCTTTACTCGTTCCGTTGTCTGGTAGCGTAACTAAGAGTTGGATGTAGGATGATCCGGAAGGATGCGTTTAAGCTAGCATTATAGCAGGGGTGTCCAACCCGCGGCCCAAAAGAAGTTCCAATGCGTGTAAACAAAACCGACAAATTGTTAAATTATTTATTTATTTATTTATTTCAACGGCATAAACCTCAAAAAAGAAGTTTCAGAAAGCCGTAAACCTTTATACATGTTTTATTTTTTAATAGAAAGGAAATATTTTCAAATACTTGAAATGTGTGAATGAGGAAAGAATACAATACTAAATAAAGTGAATCCCGCGTGAACTAATGACATTAATAAGGCGGCCGGATGGCCGAGCGGTCAAGGTGGCAGCCTACCGCTCTGGGTGACCCGGGCTCGAATCCGAACGGGTCGAATAATTCCCGGGAATTTTTCGGGGGTGGTCCGTTCAGATATGTCGGGCCCCGTCCCTCACCATCGGCAGTCCCATTGTGGACCTGTCCGAACCCATAATGGGCTTGCAAAAAAGGCCCTCTTATTGCCCACAGGGCAGAAGGAGTTATAAAAAAAATGACAGTAATAAAGAAATAGAAAGAATGTTACTAAACAATAGAAGGGAATTGACTATTGATTTACTATATATAAACACTGTTTGCATTACCGACAACTACACTCACTTTTACATTCCTGACACTTGCGTATCTAGGACGTTGGCCGTCCCCTTAACACATACAAACCCAAAATTATATTAATTGGAGGCGATTTTAATACCAAGTTTACCGCCTGGTATTTTTCCATTGATGACCCTAGGGCAACGTAGTCGACCAGACCGCGGCCCGGCTTAACCTTATTTCTCTCAATACTAGCGCTAATTTCCACCTACTTCTGGACCAGGGGAGAAAGTCGGATGGATTCGATATTAGGTAACGAGCAGATCGCTCCTAGGGTGGACCACTGTTGCCCTCACGATATAGACTCTACAATCACCGTAGATACTTGTAATGTACTGTACCTACATATTTATAAACATTCTTCTAGTAATACTTCTATTCGAAGTTTCCACAATTCTATAATTCTTCCAGAAAACTCGAATCGACTTGTAATGTGTTGGCCATTTCTGGATCGTCCGAGATTTTCATTACATTGTGAGAACTTAAAAACTTTCACATTAAATTGCATTATTTCGTTTACATTGTTACATTCGTCGCTAGGAAAATACAGTATTAACTCACGGTCCAAACGTGTAAATTATATGTAATTAGATAAATTAGCCGATTAGATTCGTTCGTAGGATCGTATTATTGGTGAAATTTTTAATTCGTCGTTTCACGTGTGCCTCGTCATTGAGATATATCGCCTCTACTTCTTAATATCCCAGTCAGTTCGATCACTGGGGTGAACGCCTTTCACGGTAATTAACCCTAAATATTTAAAACATTTTAAAGTTCGCCGAACTGTGCAAATATTNGTCGCTGCAAATTTCTTGGTATTGTAGATACGTAACCATTCGACCGCATTAGGGGAGACCGGGACTAGTTGTCGCAGTTTTTACTCATTTCTATAATAGGATAGGATCTATATCATTTAGGATCTATAATATCAATTTACTTAGGTTTAAGCGATAATGTATACGCCTACATATATTTTGATTTGGTTTATAATAAATATATGAACATTCGATACTTTTTGTCATAGTTATTAATTATTTTAGAAACTGTGTTACCCCGCGACAACATCTGTACAGTACGTAGCCGGTGAGACCAAAGTCTCACCGCAAACCAAACGGAAGGTCGTTTCTTTGTCTTCTGACCAGTCGGTCTTAGTGACAAGTTGTTGCCCCGTTCGACGTGTGACAACGGAAAACAACGCAACGAATATTATTCGAATTTTGTAATGACTTAGGGAGCTTTAAATGAACCTACTCCTACATGACGTTACCATTCAGTTTTGATTATATAGGCAATATCTGCACCGCGACAACACGTCCCTCGTGACAACTATCTCCGGTCGCCCCTAAACTTTACGTAACAAAATATAACAAAATAATCAATGATCTATAATAATATTCCCACGTAAAACTACCGACATTTATTGTTTATTAATCGCACAAATTTATTACTCGATTCTTTCCGGCTGTTAATTATCGAAAATAGCAAAAAGAAATCGTTACGCGAATTTCAAATCCCTTAAAATCTGCAACGTTACTCCACTTATTTTCATAAGGTATCTTATTGACCGAAACTTTTCCTCTATTAAGTAAAGCCGTGCCAATTTGTGTCGTCGTGCGCAATTTTTTGCTTCTTCCCTTTAGTTTTTCGCAATCTTTCAGACGTAACTACACTTTTCTGCTTTTTTTCAAATACGACCGTTGATTTTGCAATTTGTGCGATATTTAATAAGATTTTAACTATTTCCTGCAGATTATTTCTGATTTTCGCCAACCTTTGCCGAAATGTTTCGGACGAATGTACGAATTAGGCTACTTTATAAAAAAATTAGGGACAATCGTAGAGAATGTCGTTTTCGCAACAATTTAAATAATTCTCTTTTACCGCGGGACACAATTACGTTCGACGCCATGTCAAATTATTATTAACATTTTCTGTTTATAATCCCGTTACGCAACGTTATCGAATTAAATTTTGGAAATGAATAAATGTCCCGATCCGTTCGATATCGTAATTTATACGAAATTCTTGTTTTCTCAGTAAGTTGCGCGATTCCTGATTAATTACTGCTTGAAAATAAATCGACTTCGTTACGTAATCGGCGGATAACACGCATCCTTTCTCTTAAAATTCGTATAAAAGTGTTTCGTAACTCGGCGTTGTGTATTTTTGCCACGGAGTTGCGTCTTTCCAATCGCATTATATTCAAATGAGACGAATAAAATTAATTTATGTCGAGTTTCCGATAGATCGATAGGACGGAAATAGACGTTAATAAATCGCACTCTCGCCCGCGTAACGTTACGTATTGTCTCCGTTGCGTAACGTGTTACGTATTAAGCTAATTACGGCGTAACCCGGTAACGCCGTCTTCTCGGTTAACTTCTATTTCGTGGAAATCAAATGGCATCGTCGATAAATATGGCCATTTTCTAAATTTTCTAACCGAGAATATCATTTTATACGCGAGTTCCGATCCGTAATTTCTCTCGATGGAATTTAAACGGCAAGAAAAAAAATGTTTTGATGGAGAATTATTATAAGTTTTATCGATTTACGTCGATATCGATTAATCGGTTTCCGTTTTTAATTAGTTTACGTATCGTCGTTTATTGCCGGCCACTGTTGTTATAACGGCAAGTTCTTAGAGAATAATTGCGCGGACGATAAATATTAACTTTTTATTTTCCCCATTTTACACATTAACCTATAAAGAAGATCTTTTAATAAT
This sequence comes from Centruroides sculpturatus, assembly GCF_000671375.1. Classification (NCBI taxonomy): domain Eukaryota; kingdom Metazoa; phylum Arthropoda; class Arachnida; order Scorpiones; family Buthidae; genus Centruroides; species Centruroides sculpturatus. The sequence goes on along the minus strand of NW_019386470.1, from coordinate 20,470 downwards.
TTAAACTGTTTTTCCATTGTGAAAATTCTAATTTCACTCAAATGTTTTCCCCTTTCTATCCTCCAACGTTGAGAATAAACAACGGCAAAAACATTTAAATTCCGCATTTTCGCGATAGATAAAAGATAATTTTCCGTTTTAATTGTAAAAATATACAAAGAAATTTCAGAAAACGTTACGTGACGCGATAACATACTATAAATTTTTCAGAAATACACTAAAACTCGTGTAAACCGAAAGCAATTACATTTTCTTCTCGGTGCCAATTACACTTTCGAACGGATTTCGAATCTGTTTCATTTTCTGATTACACCGGATAAAGACGAGGCAGTTAGGCTTATTTATTTAATAGTAAAATCACTTTTACACAGAAGAAGAAATTGTAATTAGGCTTAATATAACCAAATTAGTCGAAGCGATTCCGAGTAAAGAGGAGAGGACTCGAGTGCCACAATTAAGACTCAAAAAGATCCTTCTTCGTCGCGCGTGAGGCTTCGATTAAAATTCCACATTTTTTTCCCATTCGTGTATGTTAATTATCAACGTATTAATGTTTCTTATTAATTATTTCGTATACGAGATTCAGATTATAAAAATCGATAAGCTTAATTAAAATTTTGACGCGAAGCCAATGGTGCAAATTATATTTTGACTTTATTTTTTCTTTTATCCTTGAAATATTTTGAATTACAAAAAAAATTTCAAGGAGAAGACGACTTACAAAAATTAATTTTTTTCCTAATAAGTGTCAAATTTCCGACGTGGAATTGTTATCGAATTGAGTTTCTTCCGTGCAAACTGCGTTTAAAATATTACCAGCGGTAAAGTCGACTGGACGTTTATATTACAGAAATGAATTACATTAGAATTAAAAAATATCGAGTTCGGTCTTGTTTCCGTGCGAACAGCGGTCGAGAGAGAGAGAGTTTACAGGAAATCGCGAGTTGTTATAGATACTTCTGATGCACTCATAATTGCGCGGATTTTCAAATCTTGACTTCGGTCGGGACGGAACCGAGAGCGGTTGAGGATTTCCTTTTTTGGATGGTGGCCGAAGAAGCGATGGAGAACTGGAGGATTTAATCTGGGCAGTTCGACGGTGTTCTAAAAAAACACAGAATAGGAAATTCTGGGTAGCCTGGAAGACGAAGATACACCTCTTTTCTCTTTCAGAACACCCCCCCGAACTCTCGACGATCCCTTGTCCTCGAGTCACTCTTTTTTATACGTCCAAATCACGTTATTTTTTTCTACCAAAACACCCCCCCNTTTCTCGCGGATTTATAATTGTTGGTAAATGTCGTATATCCGATTTTATTTCGTTGCTAATAAAATTTTATCTAACATCGTTTTCTTCCCTTTATTTGAGTCAGCGGTGTTTAATTCGTAACAACCGCGGATTAATTCCCGTCAAAGCATTCTCCGGAAGAAATCTGTCCGAAGTCGACAGTGTAGTACCACGCGTGGGGCCCTAATTCTAGCGTGCCCGGGCCCCACTAAGCTATAACGTGTCGCCGCAAATTTGTTCGTATTGCAGATACGTAACGATTCGACCGCATTAGGGTATATTTTACATAATAAAATAATCACTCATTTATAATAATCTTTCTAGGTAAAACTATCGACATTTGTTGTTTATTAATTGCACACATTTATTACTCGATTCTTTACGGCTGTTAATTATCGAAAATAGCGAAAAGAAATCGTTACACGATTTCAAATCCCTTAAAATCTGCGACCTTACTCCACTTATTTGCATAAGGTATCTTATTGACCGAAACTTTTCGTCTATTCAATAAAGCCGTGGCAAATTGCGCCGTCGTGCGCATTTTTTTGCTTCTTCCCTTTAGTTTTTCGCAGTCTTTCAGACCGTAACTCCACTTTTCTGCTATTTTTTTTCAAATACAACCGTTAATTTTGCAATTTGTGCGATATTTAATAAATAGTTTCCTATATTTTGAAAATTTTCAACTATTTCCTGCAGATTATTTCTGATTTTCGTTAACTTTTACCAAAATGATTTCCACGAACGTAAGAATTACTTTGGAAAAAATTAGGGACAATCGTACAGAATGTAACTTGGAAACAATTTAAATAATTCTTTTTTACCGCAGGACACAATTACGTTCGACGCCATATCAAATTATTATTAACATTTTCTGTATTTTTATTAGATCATAATACTCGACTAATCCCGTTACGTAACGTTATCGAATTAAATTTTGAAAATGAATAAATATCCCGATCCGTTCGATATCGTAATTTATACGAAATTCTTGTTTTCTTAGTAAGTTGCGCGATTCCTGATTAATTACTGCTTGAAAATAAATCGACTTCGTTACGTAATCGACGGATAACACGCATCCTTTCTCTTAAAATTCGTATAAAAGTGTTTCGTAACTCGGCGTTGTGTATTTTTGCGACGGAGTTGTCTCCTTCCGATCGCATTATATTCAAATGAGTCGAATAAAATTAATTTATGCCGTGTTAAATCGATAGAACAGAAATAGACGTTAATAAATTGCGCTCCCGCCCGCGTAACGTTGCGTATTGTCTCCGTTGCGTAACGCGCGTTTCGTATTAAGCTAATTACGGAGTAACCCGGTAACGCCGTCTTCTCGGCTAATTTCTATTTCGTGGAAATCAAATGGCATCGACGATAAATATGGCCATTCTCTGAATTTTCTAACCGAGAATATCATTTTATACGCGAGTTCCGATGTGTAATTTCTCTCCATGGAATTTAAACGGCAAGAAAAAAAAATGTTTTGATGGCGAATTATTATAAGTTTTATCGATTTACGCCGATATGGATTGATCGGTTTCCGTGACGGCGTTTTTAATTAGTTTACGGGTATCGTCGTTTATTGCCGGCCGCTATTGTTATAACGGCAACTTCTTAGAGAATAATTGCGCGGACGATAAATATTAAAATATTTTTATTTTCACCATTTTACTCATTAACNCCGAACTCTCGACGATCCCTTGTCCTCGAGTCACTCTTTTTTATACGTCCAAATCACGTTATTTTTTTCTACCAAAACACCCCCCCGAACTCTCGACGATCCCTTGTCCTCGAGTCACTCTTTTTTATACGTCCAAATCACGTTATTTTTTTCTACCAATCAAGAATTTTTGATAGTAGTTTTCAGTGACGCATCTGACGAGTTCCCTGGAAAAGGAAATGACTCCGGAGAGAGATGCGATCATTCTCGAGTAATAAAAATGAGAAAAATTTTCGAAAGACGAAAAACGAATTTATTCTAAAAAATTCGTTAGGTCCGGTTCATCACACTCGTTATTAATTACCGTATTAATTCATTCTTCTCTTCCTGGAAGAATATCGTTTGATTTTTAAAGTTTACAAATCATTTGGCATTTTACAACGAAAAGATCGATAGATAATCGTTACCGTTTTTACCGACTCCATTATAAGAAGAAAACGAAAATTGTTTTAAAAAATCCGGTAATCGGTTGCTTAACTTTTTCGGCAAAAAAGTTAAAATTGTGGTGGCGCCATCTGTTACGATATTTTATTTAAAATCTTTTTTATTATTAACTGTTATAAAATGGCAAAAAGCTTAATGTCCGGGGTAGAGACGAGTTTTATGAAGAAAATAAATACTAATAACCAGTGAAATCTTTATTAAGTCCGATTACAATACGGATACCACTCAAGACCCCCCTCTATCTNTAAAAAATATCTTTTGATAATTTAAAGAGTTTTCCATTGTAAAAATTGTAATTTCACTCAAATGTTTTCTCGTTCTTATCTTCTTCCATTGAAAATAAACAACGGCAAAAACACTTAATTCCCGCATTTTCACGATCGATGAAAGACAATTTTTTTGTTTTAATTGTAAAAATATACAAAGAAATTTCAGAAAACTTTACGTTACGCGATAAAATACTATAAATTTTTCAGAAATACGCTAAAACTCGTGTAAACGAAAAGCAATTACATATTCTTCTCAATGCAATTACACTTTCCAACGGATTTCGGAATCTGTTTCATTTACTGATTACACCAGATAAAGACGAGACAGTTAAGCTTATTTCGTTAATAGTGAAATCACTTTTACACAAAAGAAGAAATTGTATAATTAGGCTTAATATAACCCAATTAGTAGAAGCGATTCCGAGTAAAGAGGAGAGGACTCGAGTGCCACAATTAAGACGCAAAAAGATTCTTCTTCGTCGCGCGTGAGGCTTCGATTAAAATTCCGCATTTTTTTCCGATTGGCGTATGTTAATTATTAACGTATTAAGGTTTCTTATTGTATATTTTGCGTAAGAGATTTCGATTATGAAAATCTATAAGCTTAATTAAAGTTTTGACACGAAGCTAATGATGTAAATTATATTTTGACGTCAATTTCTTTTTTGTCGAAAAGTTTTGAAATAATTAGCAAAAACATTTCATAGAAGAAGAAGGCGACCTGCAAACTTTCTTCGTAATCAATGTCAAATTTCGGACTCGCAATTGTCGTCGAATTGAGTTTTTTCCGCGCAAACTGGATTTTTCCTGGTTCCGACTTCTGCAGTTTCTATCTTTCGCCAGAATCTATTGTGGCGTGGGCACAAGGTATAATATTACCAGCGATAGAGTCGACTGCACATTTATATTATAAAAACGAATTATAATTAAAAAATATTCAGTTCTGTCTTGTTTTTGTGCAGATAATAATCGAGTAATCGATAAACAGTCTGTGAGGATTTTATTCGCTTTATATCAAATTTCTGCCAATTTATTGTGGATTTATTTACAATTATATTTTTCAGAATTTAATCTCGATTTGTACGTGCTGCCCGGCAGAAATTTGGCAAAGACCCGAGTGAAAAACCGGTTCTTTGGTAAATAATTGCCACCTGTTTTTCCACTTCGCTCGTTATTTATTACCGTATTAATTAATTCTCCGCTTCCTGGCAGAATAGCGTTTGATTTTTAAAGTTTGTAAATCGTTTGCTATTTTTTCGACGGAAAGATCGATAACTGTATTAACTAATCGTTACAGTTTTTACCGACTCCATTATAAGAAATTAACAAAAATTGTTTTAAAAATCCAGCAACCGATTGCCTAACTTTCCCGGCGAAAAAGTTAAAATTGTGGTAGCGCTATCTGTTACTCTATTTTATTTAAAATCTTTTTTATTATTAACTGTTATAAAATGGCAAAAAGCTTAATGTCCGGGGTAGAGACGAGTTTTATGAAGAAAATAAATACTAATAACCAGTGAAATCTTTATGAAGTCCGATTACAATATGGATACCACCCACGATCCTCTTTATCTCCTCACTCTCTCAATCTTTAACCACAAAAAATTAATAGCATCGTGCCCCTAATACACAAACCACCTTGCAAACTTTCAGAAAGTTTCGGTAAAATTACGCTTCTAATCGGGTAAACATCCATAAATACAGAAAAATGATTTGAGATGTTTTACATTTCACGACGTTTCCGGGTCACCAGTTTAAAAATGTAAAATTCTTGGCGGGTCAATTTTCACCGATAGTCCTACTTTCCGAATAATGATAAAACGAATGGAAATTTCAACAAGTCACGGACAGAATCGGGATAGAAGCTGCGAAAGTAACGTCGTATAATAGATATACCGTGTCATTTATTGAATAGTTTTATAATTTGTTTTGCCATTGTAATGTGGAAAAAATTCGTTTCCGCGGGCTACGTACTTCGTTCATTGTTCTTCGCTATAAATCACGGTTATTAATACTGTCGATAAGACTATTTTTGGTTAAGATTAAAATAAGATTACATTAACAAGTAATTTATCAACTATTTTCGTTCGTCTCGTCTTTAAGATGACATCGCAGAAAGAAATCCATTAAGATGAGACGGCGGGATGGGGCGGGTCGTTCGATAGGTCCACGCGTGTCCTATCCTAGGTAAAACAAAACTGTTATCTAAATGTGTTACCGTGCGAGGCAGCCGCTGTGGTGCGTTAAGAAATATAGCACCCCTAGACCCGCGATACTCGGGCACTTAGAAAGTAATTGCGCCGAATGATTCTATTCCATAATTTTAATTTCGAAATAATTGTAGTTTTTAGATTTTTAAATATAGAAATTGTGCGAAACAAATTGTTTGTTTAGAACACAAATACAACAGAAAATGACTTTTGTTATAAAAGTTTAATTCGATGTTTTTATACGGGTAGAATCGATATAAAACTGATATGTCTTACTGTGTCCCTAGTAGAACTTTAACTGCGCGCAAATTTCTTTACTTCTATATGCTAGTATACTTTATCATTATTTGATTGTCATTATTATTATTTTGAATCGTTGCCCGTAAACTCTCGTCTCGGGTCAGTCGTTTTGTGGAAATAGAAGTCCTTGTCCGCTGTTAAGGCATCTAATTACGGCGAAATTTTTACGAGTTCATTTTGTACAATTACAGTAGTCTGTAAGTACGTATTAANTAGCGCTATCTGTTACGCTATTTTATTTAAAATCTTTTTTATTAAGATGTTGAGGATAGGGACGATTTTATGAAGAAAAGAAATGCTAATAGCGAGTAAAATCTTTATTAAGTCCAATTACAATCCGGATACCACCCACCACCCCCTGTACCTTCTCACTCTCTCCACCTTTATCCAGAAAAATTTAATAACATCGTGCCACTAATACACAAACCACCTTGCAAACTTTCAGAAATTTTCGATAAAATTAAGCTTCTCATTGGGTAAACATTCGTACGTACAGAAAAATTCCCGAGTTTTTCCGCATTTCTCGACGTTTTCGGGTCACCAGTCCAACAATGTAAAATTCTTGGCAGGTCAATTTTGATCGATGGCAATACGTTCTCCCTTTTATAGGTCTATATATAACAATGGAATAATAAGAAAACGAACGAGAATTTCAACAAGCCACGGACAGAATCGGGATAGAAACTGTGAAAGTAACGTCGTATAATAGATATATCGTGTCATTTATTTAATAGTTTTATAATTTGTTTTGTCATTGTAACGTGGAAAAAATTCGTTTCCGCGGGCTACGTACTTCGTTCATTGTTCTTCGCTATAAATCATAGTTATTAACATTGTCGATAACACTATTATTGTTAAAGATTAAAATAAGATTACATTAACAATTTTCGTACGTCTCGTCTTTAAGATGACACCGCGGAAAGAAATCCATAAACGTGAGACGGCGGGATGTGACGGGTCGTCCGATAGGTCCACGCGTGTCCTATCCGAGGTAGAAACAAAACTGTTATCTAAATGTGTTAATGCGCAAAGCAGCCGCTGTAGTGCGTTAAGAAATATAGCACCCTTAGACCCGCGATACTCGGGCACTTTCAAAGTAATTGCGCCGAATGGTTCTATTCCATAATTTTAATTTTGAAAAAGTGTATTTTTTTAGATTTTTAAATATGGAAATTGTGCGAAACAAATCGTCTGTTTAGAATACAGATACAACACAAAATGACTTTTGTTATAGAAGTTTAATTCGATCTTTTTATNTAAGAAGTATTTTTATTTTCTTTCTATTTTGTAAAGTAAGGTTTGTCTTTTAAATACGCAATTTCAGCTATAACTGCCACGAAAAAATATATATTTCCTCGTTCAAAATATTGTAAAATAATAAGACAATTGAAGAAAATAGTCGACTCGACCTTTAGCGGGGAAATAATACGGAGGAATCGTTTACGTATTTTCCGTATAATCGTTTTATCTTACTTTTTCCTTGCATTTTTCTAGACCATTGTAGATTCGATTGTCTTCCTGCTCGGGTCCCCTGTTATAACACGCTTAAAATTATTCCAGAAATTCCTAAATATAATTTCCTTTATATAATTATCTCGAAATTGCGTTATTACGTGACAGAATTCTAACTTATAATTGTTCTAACCCTCTTCTTTCTTTTCGATTTATTTACGTGTACCGAATTTTGTCACTCGAATTCTCTCTCGTTTTACCTCTTACTGTTCGGGCTCGTTTCGTCTCGCGGAACTTTGTTTTTTACATTTATGACCCCGTCAAAAATTATTATTTATTAATCATTGTAAACAAGCCACAATGCCAGAAATTATAGCCTATATTCAAATTTTAAAGTCTTATCGGCTTTTGATTTCCCTGGAAGAAGTATTTATCCATCGTTTATTTGGGAGTCTGAGTTCGACCGACGGACTTTGTCTCCTATAAATTTTTATAAGTTTGTAATTACGAATGGAGAGACTTCGCCGTGTTAAAAGATTTACATCTGTTATAATTCGCTGGGTTCAAAATATTAAAATAAGGCTTTCCGGTAAAAGGAAAAAAGTGCCTGTGGTCCGAAAGAAAATCGTTAGACCTTCGATTAATTGTTCCGTAAGAAACGAGAGAAGACGATCGATGTCTAATTAATACGGTCTGCGACAACTTCCATCGACGTTGGATTACGGCCGAAGAACAAAATCTTAAGAATTTGCACGCCGCGGAACTGGAAATTCTTTTCCTTGTTGGTGTTTTATAAACACAAATATTTTCAAATTTTTTCTTAATTACGTTCGTGTTTAGTACAGGAATTCGTAATTACTTCGGAAGGACATTTTCTACGCGCGTTTCTTCGAACACGGTTGTTAAACCAACCTAACATTTGCTTATTAACACGATAATCTTTTCGCCTTTCGTTATCCTTTGCCTTCGTCTTTTGCCACTTTTCTCCACCGTTGTCAGTTAAGTTTATTAATGTTGACTATCATGGACATTAATACTTATAACTGTTAAGGTATAATGGAATAATTACTTGGTAATATTTCATGTTCGGAATATTATTTTATGTTCATTTAATTACCATTCGAACAGAATGTAATCGATATGATTTACATAAAAATCACATTCGACATTTAAATAATATTATTTTATATTTTTGTGGCCGAATAATTATTCTCCCTTTCTATCTTTATCGCTTGATTTTATTGCACGGAAAACCAGTTTTTTTATTAAAGGCTTTACGCATTTTAATAGCTACTTATTGATTTTTATTTTATTAGACACAAATATAAAATCGGATAATTAATTATAAATAAGAATAATCTAAATATATAAAATTACTTGTCCCGACTGGCTGACTGACTGACTGACTGACTGAGTGATTGATTGATTCATCATGGCCCAGAGCAAACCGCCGAGCCTAAAGAGGTGAAATTTGGTACACAGTTAGGGTACGTCACGAAAACGCGCACTAAGAAGGGATTTTTCGTAATTCCCCCGCGGGGGGAGAGGGAATGGATTAAGACTTAACCGGGAGAACGGCTTCTACTGTACTACCAGAAAATCGCATCTAAAATATAGATGCGATTTTCTGTTTTCAACTACGTTTAGTCTTCATCGAGTAATTTACACGATTGGCTTGGCGTCAAAACTTTAATTAGGCTTATCGATATTTATAATCGCTTGTTTCCGCGTGCCTAATCGTGTCGGACCGAACCGTGGCTATTTGGATACGAATGGACACTTACGGCACCATTCGTTTACTCCTTAAATATATTATTTCCTCCGCATAAAAAATTTCTTACGCTGAAAGAAAAAACAATCATTTTTAAAGGAGGAAAGTTTTTATTTTAATTCACTTTCGTCATTTTTAATCAAAATTTACTATTTTTTAACGGCAGAAAATTTCCTTCCTTCTTACGTCACGGTATATTTTATTACGGCCAGCGAAGTCTATGTATTTAGTTTTAAAATAAAATGGTGGTACAAATTATATAATATAAATATATATAGGCTATATATAGCCTATACGAGGGGGCCCAGGACCCCGATTCCATTCATTTTCCGAAATTCTTACAACGATTTAATTTGGAAAGGCGACGACAGTTGTCGGGAAAATGGGATTAGTCGAAGTTGCCGATTCTGGTTGTCGGTTCGTTGTTTCGACTCGGGTGGTTTATTTAAAGTCATTTTGACTTTTAATTAAAAAAAATAATATCGTCGTAACGTACGGTACGCGATTGGTAGGAGGCGAGTGATTTTTCTGGGTAAACGTCACCGCAATTGCGGTAACAGATATTCCGCCCGTTTCTTCTTGGTACACCGGGAAAAGTTTTATCTGCCCATCCTGGCAATAAGTTCGTCCGCGAAGAACCGTACATCTTATATTTTCGGAAGAAAAAGACTCTTTTTATAATGCCCTCGATAATGCCATAAAGAGATAAATTTGTATTCGTCTCCCGTTATTTTCACTCTCCTAGCACGAGTTTTAATTTCAATCCTGTTATTAGTATTTATTTATTTGTTTTACCAATCTCCGAAGTTAACGAACGACTAATATCCGGGAGGGAGTCTTTACCGGATCCATTGTCCGGGTCTACATCGAAAAACCCCGAATAAATTTTACACCAGACGATATTTAATGTCCTCTTTCTTCCTTTAATTCGGACAAATAAGTCTCCAATTGTTACGAACTTCGGCGGTGGGAAAAACTCCCCTCCGCTTAGTTCTCGCGTTGTTGTCGGGTGGCGCTGGCCTCTCGGAGGGAGAATGCCCGGTCTCTATGTCAACCTCCGCTAGCGTTTCTATCCGTAGACGACTATCGCCATCTGTCGAATGAAATTTTTATATCGTTTGTCCGATTATAAAAGACGATAGCGAAAGCTTTTTTTTTATAAATTATATTTAGAATTTATCATTATTATTACCTTTCGGGATTGTTGCGTTTATAACCAGGGAAAGTGTTGGAATGGCGTCAGATTTGACCCTCCCAGTTTTCTGCAAATCTCCACGTTTTGAGACACAAACGAGGGGGAAAAATACGTGGATTTATGTATGTTTTAGCGTCTGTTTTTTTTAATATCTCGGGATGGAGTAATCGTTAAATCCAAAATTCTTTTCTAGGAAAACATGGCAATTGTCTGGAAAGATAACGCGGTATAGCTCTTACCGCGTAAATTCGCGATTTGTAGAATAATTGGCAAACGTGGCCTTTCTTCCATTTATATTAAATCTCTTTTACGTGTTTTCCATACAGTCGTATACTTTAACGCTTTCGTTTGCCTAAAGAGAAGCTTAGATTTGCGTATTATCTGAAACGTTTTAAACCGTTGTTTGGAACAACGCCTCAGTCCCTTATCGGCTATCGAAGTTTTAAAATGTTAGTTTATAACTTTTAGTCGAAAAAAAAATGTTGGATACAACCGCAGTCGTAACTATTGCCACGTAAAATAGGAAAGGCGCGTAGGCAGGAAAAAGCTGGAGGGGAGGGCAATTGTAACGTTCGGGGACGCGTGGATGGATTAATAACGTATCGATAATTGACATTAGGGTTTTTCCTTTCCCGGTCTTTCGCTCGTCCCGGGATTTCGGGAAAAAAGCCATCCGTTTTCCGGGATTTAATTAATTACTTTAAGATATAAAATAAATCCGGAAATCCAACGATATAATTAATTTTCATTTTTAAGTAATTTAATACCTCCCGCCACCTCCAAGATCATAATATTAATAATGCCGGGTGAAATATGTATTAAAAATTACCTTAGAATTACGTAGAAGTTTTCGCAAATAAAGAAAATTTATTAAAGTTCGTCGGAAATTGTTTACGAAAGGACGCCTTCGAATCGAGTCTAAAATTTATATAAAATGAACTTAAATCAAACTTGTAATTTAAAAGGTAATTTTCATTTTTTAAATAAAACACGATATAAAATATTCCGGTAAAATTTTATAAGAACATTTGAAAAAGCAAAGATGGCGGATACTTCCAGTCCTAGATCCGGTTATTTTAATAATGAAAAGTTCCGGTACCGAGAATGCCCTTTCCCATTCGATCGATTCGGTGGAATCGTCTTTAATGAATTTAAGACAAGACGGATGTTACGTGTTTTTCACCCGTAGCCCGGAAGATTTTTAGTTCGTTTTCGAGATGGTACTGGTTCTTTTCCTCTCTCGTGTTCTCGGCTCGTCTTCTTCGGCCGCTTAAATAGCGACACCCGGCTTATAGCCCGATAATTCGGCCATTCGTTCGGCTTTAATAATCGGGTTTACGAAGAAAACCTTCGTACTGGCGTACTTCCTATTCGTTTTCCCGGCCCGATTTCCACCGCCCGGCTTAACGCGGTTATTCCAGCCATGGGGCGCGGTGAAAAATTAAGACGGCACGGGCGTATATATTCCGGATATGACGGGTTTCGACCAGTAAAGAATTTTCGGGGTCCGGCCACAAATAGGCTACGTATCGATTACCGACAATCCGCGACGCGCCGTAACCGGCAAAAATTTGAAAAACTAATAAGCGGCCTTAAAATTAATAAATAAAAATGTACTCCGACAGTTTACCAGTTAATTATACTTTCTATTTGCAAAATTTCCACAAACTTAACACGAATTAAGAAAAAAGTGAAGTTTTAAGAAATTTACGGAATTTCCGGAGTTCGAAAACAGTCGGGATCCCATTAGAGAAGCCCTAGAGACGTGGAAAGAATATAGGCTTTATTTTCGAAGGTATTAAGTCAGGTGACGGTCACGGTCATTTACCCGGATCTCGATCGAGAGGGCAGTTTTGTTTGGGAAAGTTTCGAAACACCGGTGACAAAACTGTCCGCATTTTTGTAAGTTTTAAAACCGCTGGTTTATTCCCAATTGAGAGACTACGGGATACCCGCCACGCGGAGTAAACTGAGAAAAGATCGAAGAACGTTTTACGTCTTTTATTACCCTTGGTCTTTATCCCTCTCCGCGCACATTGGTTTTACAATTTTACACATTAATCGACGCGTTATACTTTGTTACCGAATAATCTTATAAAATGAATTCGATATACAAAAGCCGATCAATTTTGTCACCAAGCCGAACGGGAATTATATTTTTATTTAATTTTTTTCTTTCTCGGACTATTTTGGCGTTGTCCAAGTTACAAAAAATCACTTTTTTCCTAACGAATGTCAATTATCAGACCTGGAGTGGAGGTCGAATGGCGTTTCTTATCCGCAATTTTCCCGGCTCCCACCTCCCCCACTTCCGTCTTTCGACGGAATCTATTGTCGCGTATTGGATTACGTTTCCGTCGAGACAAAAGACGAAACCACTTCCACGTATTTGGCTAAAATATTTCTATCCGTCCACCTGGCGTGGTAACGCGCGTTAACCTCGCGGATATTATCGGAAAAACACGAATTTAACTGAAAATTTTTTAAAATATACGAAATAATTAAATGACCGTAACGTTAACTTATACGTACTTTTTGTAACGTATTTTACGGCGCGTAAACAACAGACGTGGTCGAAATAAGGCCGAAAAATCGTCCTTCCCGTTATACGTCGAGCCCGCCGGCTATCGAACTTCCCGACCACCTCGGTTAGATTACCGATAACCTCTACCCGGGCCCGACCCTCCAATCAAAATGGTATCGTTTAATTAAATATTTTATTGTTATTACTAATAATTTTAAATATTAAATAAAGCGAGATGCGATTATCGACGGATCATTGGTCGTAGGTATCCGATTCCTCCGAGTCGGCGGTAACCTTTCCTACGTATTCGTACGCGTTTCTTCGTATCGCGCGATGTTATATGCCGTCGACTCGACATTTATTATCAAATTACCGAAACAGTACTTGACATTAAAAATTTTTTTAATGTCAAGTACTGTTGTATTTTCTTGCAAAAATAATCGAATAATCGACGAATGGGCCGCGTACAGCGCGTATTCGCTTTACGCCAAACTTCCGCGAATTGTTTCGGAGTGGTTAAAAGTGACGTTTTTCGAAATTTAAATTTAATCGTTACGGAAACGTGGCTCGGACGATTTTTAGCAAACGTTCCGGCGAAAAATAAAAGATGTCCGTCTGTCTTTTTAACTTCCTTTGTCGCTCGTTTAATCTTTCGATAGTTGTTTTTAGTATTTTATAACATTTTAAGTATCTTAATCCACGATAATATTATAAATATTTATTAAAGTTATGTAAATGAAAATACCCTGATTTAAATAGCAAGTGATTTAATATATAAAATTGTTATTGCAGGAAATTCCTTTTAATGAGAGTCATTCAGATTATCAGTTTAGCTTTCAATTTACANCTCGAATACGGCTGAGGAAGAAGACATCGTTAATGTTGACGAATAATCAATTTAAACAAAATAACAACCATTGTAAGAGTAAGAGAATGGTTATTATTCATTTTTGCGAAAAATTTTAATAAAAAACGTACGCTAACGTCGAGACCAAATTTGACGTTATTACGTTTTTCACTGGCCAAATCGATAAACTCCCTCCATCGCATCAAAATCGTAATACCAATGGCGATTATAGCCTATCTATCTGATACATTTTATATGCGGTTAAATAAAAGCTTCGTCTACAATAATATATTCTACCACGTTTATTTGAACTTATACGAATTTTACAGAGAATTTTAAAAAAGAACGTATATTACTTTGCCACTTTTCTCCGCTTTTTGTTTTACAGAGTTAATCGATTTGGCGAGTGAATGTCGCGAATGTCGCCGACGATCGATCCCCGCTTAGTTCCGATGTTGTTGTCAGATGGCGCTCGACTACCGAGGGAGAAACGTTCGGTCTCTATAGCAACCGACAGCAGTGTTTTATCCGTAGACGACTATCGCCATCTGTCGAATAAAATCTTTATATTTTCCGTTCATTTATAGAAGACCGTAACGAAAATTTTTAAAATACAAATTATATTTACAATTTCTTATTTTTACCTTTTCTGCTCTTTGTATAACTGTATAATGCCAAAGTATTGGAATCGTATCAAATTGCGTTCAATTAAATTTTACAAAATTTATTGATAATACGATAAAAATTTCCAGATTTATTCAAGCGCATTTTCGACAAAATCCAGAAATTAATATCGAAGACGGAAAATTGCGGAAGATAATTACATTTATTGACTGTATATATATAGACTCGACAATACGGTCGATGCGGAGTTGGTACGCGGGAAGACGGTGGAGGACTTAAATCTTCCCTGTTGAACAGTTTGCATTTCTTTCGGTTACGTGAGGGAAAATGGTGCAACTCGTACTTCCTCCTTCGTACTCGCTTTTACGTAAAATGGAAGAATGGCATCTTGTACACGCCAGACTATCGCTTTATAGAAAACTCGGCCCGTGTTTACACGCGACTGGTCTTTTGTTTTGTGCGTAATTAAAGTCACCGCGAACGCCAGATAAGCAGCGTAATTGCGTGTCTTACTTACGCGAATTGTTATCGAATTTCGGTTAGTCGAGACTAGGGAATTCAATCCCGGTCCTTATTTCTAATCCCGGGATTTTGGGATTATACTTAGTCAATCCCGGGTTCCCGGGATTATTTCGGTATTGAGGGTTAATAAAAAGTAAGAAAATCTTACAGAAATCAACAAGTCAAAATTTAGACAAAAATCAACGTATTTTACGGTATACACCTAGTTAATTTAATCACTCTAACTAATCAGACTCAGAGTCAGACTAACCAGACTTAAAATCACTCAGTCTTCATGTTAAATTTATTCTTTTTTAAGCATCACTGAGATCTCTTTAAACTCACATAAATTGAAAAAACCTTTATGTAACAAACTATGCAAATAAACGTTGAAAATTAACAAAAATCTCTCTTAACATCGACTAAATAGACTACTTTCATATAGCAACCTAGTAAGTAGGTAGTAAGATAAGTTTCTTAGCAAAAAGTATTTAAAAATAATATTAATCAGTCACATTTTTCTTAAATATAAAGAAAACTAATCTAATAGGAACATTCTAATTTGAATTGCGAAAATATGATCTGAGAAATAACAACGCATCCTGTGTCTCATCACCAAGTCTGCTTCTCAATTTGTTGCACATATATGCAGCTGCTGAGAAAACGCGTTTAGGTTTGATGGAAGTTGGAGGAATCGTTAGTAAATACTTATAAGCCCGTTCTAGTTATAGCTTCGAGGACACGGGGAGGTTGGAAGAAAACAGTCCAGTCGACACAGATCGGGATTGTAGGAGTAAAGGCTACAATCCCAATTGTTTCGATCATTGTAAGCATGCCTTTCTAAAAATAAACGCGTTAATTTTGTAAATTCGGTCTCTGTGTGAGTCTCTCGGCGTCCAGCAAACCACTACTCCCAAACCTAAAAAGACTTTCTCGCATCATCCTGACAGATCGCGGGCAAGGCGGGGATCGTAACCTTTTCACCTAAGGTCGACCCCCCTAAGCGAGAGGCGTCGGGTCTATATTAACCACACTGGCAAAACAAGATGACTGACACAGTGACAGGTAAAACGCGCTGAGTAGTGCTCTGGACTGCGCCAGAAAATCGATTGGCGCCCGCAAAAATTCAAAAATACAAAAATGAAGTATATTATCAAGTAACCCAGTGAGAACTGCTTGCCTATCATTTTAGTTGAAAATACAAGAAGTTTTATTCCAAGCAAGCATCGCAAGCCCGCTAGGTTAATTTCTGCTGCTTACTTGGAATAAAATTTCTCATATTTTATATTAAAATGATAGGCAAGCAATTCTGTTAAAAGCACTGGCACTGAGCGTTTCGCTTCGTGCAGTCTATTTTGCAACTTTTTCTTAAAATGATGTCAATCCCGAAAATTTCGGGATTAGGAAAACTTAATCCCGAAAATTTTGGAATTGAAAAGTGGTCGGGATCCCTGGATCCCGATTTTCGAGATCCCGGGATCAAATCTTCTAGTCGAGACTGAAGTGCGCGGTTGTGGTAACACAAATTGCGTGTTTCTTCGTCTTAAGTCTTTTCCGCGCATTGTCTACCCACCGCGATACGTTCCCAGGCGGTACGTTTTAATCGGCATAACGTCCAAATTGTACCGGTAGCGGAAATTCCGGTAAACTTCGTTTTTGCTATCAAAACCGTATTTTACCGTAGACAGAAAAGCTCGCGGGTAATAAGCAGATTCTACAATTACCTTCTGGCAGAGCCGTAACTAGGCAGGTGCGACGGATGCATTCGCGCAGAGCCCACTCGGAAGGGGGCCCAAACTGCCGTTGGCGAAAAATTATATTTTTAAACCTTAAATTTTTCCTCCTTTTTATCGGCGATTACATTTTGCCTTATTTAGACCCTAGATGTCCGCTGGCCGGTGTTCCCAACCGCGGCGACTTTTAGAAGGACGTAGCGAGGAAGCGGGGACCTCGGACAAATCGGCCAAAAGTAGCGACTTTTGAAATTTTGTTTATTTATTTTTTGAGAAATTTAAATTTATGTTTATAGTTTTCAAATTTATAGATTTTTCTCTACTTTATAGAGCTTTCTGGCGACGACTAATATTATTACGATATACAAAACTGTATTTCTATAGATAGATTTTTCTACAGTGTGCGGAGCTAGAAATCCGTAAAGGTAACATTTTGTAAGAAAAATAAATTTGCCCGGGGATTTTTTTAATTGCTAAATAGATAACGTGGTAACTCTCGAATAAAATCTTAGTCTCGAGGTTGTAAAAGGCGTGCAGAAATTCTGACANGTTTTAGCGGCATTAGAAAATTTCTTTCGACTAAAAGGGAAAAAAGACAGAATTTTTAAAAGAAGGAAAGTTTTATTTTAATCGACTTCAATTATTTTTTATCCGAATTTACTGCTACAAAATAACAATAAATTTGGATTAAATTTCGATAAATTTTTCCTCCTTTCTACATCAAAGTGTGTTTAATTACGTCGAGTGAAGCCAAAAGAAGTATTTTTCCTCGAAAGAAAAGGTCAAATTTCTGAGGAAACAAAAGTTAAATATTTGTTCATTCGCGTTTTCTCGCCAGTCCGAAAATTGCGCGAATTGTTTTAAAACATTTGAAAACGTCACGAGAGGAAAAGAGGAAAGTTTATATTTGATACAATTCTGAAAAAAATGAGTATTCGCAAATACAAATCGTTGTTAACGGAACCTTTTCTTAAGTTTAAAGAATTCTTTTAAAATAAAGAAATTAAGATCGGAGCAAACCGAAATAAAGTGAGTAAAAAAAGTTAAATTTCACAAAATTTATCGATAATACGATAAAAATTTCGAGATTTATTCGAGCGCATTTTCAACAAAATCCAGAAATTAATATCGAAGGCGAAAAATAATTACATTTATTGAATGAATATAGACTCGACAATACGGTCGATGCGGAGTTGGTACGCGGAAAAAGGGTGGAGAACTTAAATCTTCCCCGTTGTTAAACGTCGAACAGTTTGCATTTCTTTCGGTTACGTAACGGATGTGTAAGGGAAAATGGTGTAACTCGTACTTCCTCCTTCGTACTCGCTACTACACAAGAAATTTTTAACTTTTGTTTCTTCAGAAATTTGACTTTTCTTTCGAGGAAAAATATTTCTTTTGGTTTCACTCGGCGTAATTAAACACGCTTCGATGTAGGAAGGAGGAAAAATTTATACGTTAAACGGAAGAATGGCATCCGGTGCATAACAGACTATTGTTTTATAGAAAACTAGGCCCGTGTTTACACTCGACTGGTCTTTTCTTTTGTGCGTAATTAAAATCAACGCGACCGCCGGATAAGGAGCAGAATTGCGTTTGTTACTTACGTGAATTGTTACCGAATTTCGGTTAGTCGAGATTGAAATACGCGATTGTGTAACAGAAATTGCGTGTTTCTTCGTCTTAACTCTTTCCCGCGCATTGTCTACCCACCGCGGTACAGTACATTCCCAGGAGGTACGATTTACACGGCGTAACGTCCAAATTGTACCGGTACCAGAAATTGCAATAAACTTCGTTTTCGCTATCAAAAACCGTATTTTACCATAGACAGAAAAGCTCGCGGGTAACGAGCGGATTCTACAATTACCTTCCGGATATGACGATCGTTTCCGTTATAAGAAGTACAATTTGCCCAACTTCCCCTTACCTTCCGGACAGAATACGAGCATTTTATTCGACAAAAAATTTCATTTAATACATTTACTACTCGCGGTACGGCGACCATCGCACTTCCGCATTGTAATTTACCCACACCCCAGTTTTCTTTCCCTAATTAGTTTCTAATCGTCGCCGTCTTTCCGGGATTACCACGCGCCACGTTGGTTCCGGCAGCCGTCTTCTGTCAAAATTCCGTCGTCGATAAAATCTACAACCCGAAACGGGAAACGGAGCGAGTGTTTCTTATCAAATCGCCAGGTGTTTCTTTACTTCCCGCAAATAATATATCTTTATGTTTGTTCGTTGAACGTTATTCGAATCGGTGGAAATTCGTAATTCGATCTCCGGGTCGAAATACGCCCCGCGAACTCTCCGGGCTAATTGGGGTCGTAAGGCGAAACCGAGAAACGACCGCTAAAGATAAATTCTTACAAATGCTGTCCGTTCCGAAGTGATAAAGCCCCCGCGAAATAATATTAATAAAGGAATAATAAATTATGCCATTCTCTGGCTGACACGAAGCGTTTTAGCGACGCTATCGGGTGAATACGCAGCTTAGTTATTAACGAGTAATCCTTCACCCCTCGACCCGATTGACCTAACTGGCTCCCGATTTCTTCTCATTTTGTCTTATCGACGGTCATTTCTTTCCCTTCGTATACGTATGCGACGAACGTTACGATACGTAAAAACGACTCGATATCGGTTTACTACGATATCGCGTAATAATAATTTTATTAAAGACCGGTAATAAACAAATATATATGTAAGAATTATAATAATATCGTGTAGTATACGCTTGTTCCAAAATAATTAATGATTATTTATTAATAAAATTTAGGTTTAGATCGGTTGTTTTCGACGAATTTTTTAGTTTTATTGCTAAAGCTTGCGGTAGAATCCGACGCCCGCATCGGCCCGCAAGAGCGGCGCGGACGAAAAGCGCCGAATTAACTTTACGTAAAGTGGATATTTAATGCGGTGTTCGGCAACCGGTGTGCCGTCACGCGGTGAAAGGTGTGACGTGAAATTTTACGTATATGATATATGATTACGTATATAATTTTACGAAAATAACATTTCGGTGTGCCGCGAGTAGAAAAAGGTTGCGGAACACTCGTTCGACCATTAAACGCCGGCAATAATCCGTCAAATCGACCATCGATCTCCGCTTAGTTCCCGTGTCGTTGTTAGATGGCGCTAAACTACGGAGGGAGAACACCCGGTTTCTATAGCGACCGACACCAGCGTTTCCATCCGTAGACGACCGTCGCCGTCTGTCGAGTAAAATCTTTATATTCTCCGTCCATTTATAGAAGACCGCGACGAAACTGTTTAAAAACGAATTATATTTACAACTACTTATTATTATCTTTTTTGCTCGAACGCGAAAGTATCGGAATGGTGTCGATTGCGGTTAAATCGCCATTAATACGCGAGGAAAATACAAAATGCGGGACAGTCGTAGATTAGGGGTGCATTTCTACAAAATATATTTATGAAATAATTGATAAATTAAAGGCTTTCCCGATTAAAAGGGGAAAAGCGTATCGCGCTACATAACGTCGATTCTAACGATAAATATGCGACGGCGAAGTCGTTCGGAAGTCGCCGAATTTCTTTAAACGTATTAAATTTAAAACTAACCGTCTTA